>NW_027281032.1:62500-130345 GCF_046629955.1 Centroberyx affinis | reverse complement strand
AGAATGACTGTTTTGATCATAGTTTCTCTGTTATCTCTCTACCTACAATACAGATAGTCACTGAATTCTGGACAAAATCATATCTAACAATAAAAATATTCTCAGATTTGGGTCAGAGAGACAGAATCTCATCAAATGGGGGTCCATGGCCCTAATGTGGACTAAATTAGGGTGCTTGATATGAAAAAGGTTGAGAACCACTGCTCTATAGAGTACAACAGGTGGTGACATCACCTGGCACCAAAGACCAGCCAATAGCAGATGACCAGTTCAGTACCCCACTTTTTACCATTAGGTGTCAGGCTTCACCAAAGATAGCGGCAACATCAATGGCAAATATCTACATGGCTTTCTTAAAATCAAACAAAAAACATTAATATCTTATAATGGCAGTCCTTGAGATTTACAGTGTATGACTGGCTCTATGAAACAGTTTGGAATCCCCTGCTCTAATGGAGTCTACCGCCTCTTTTTAAGCTGTCAGCTTAGTGTTGAGACAAGCAAGTTTTTTTGTGTGCTGCAGAACGGCTTTATTAACATGACAAATATACTTGTGTTGGCAAAGCACTTAAAAACAAGTTAATATGTGCTTGTAATATTTTCTGATCTAACAGAGCATTATGTCTGTGTACATAATGTTAGTAAGATGTCCAAAAAAAATGGAAAAACGATATCCGCTGGACTTGAAATTAAGGTTTTGAAGACATTTCACCACTCATCCGAGAGGCTTCATCGGATCTACTTAGTGCTGGGGAATTTCCCGGCATTGAACCTCTGTGGGGGAATCACACCATGAAGTTGTCACCCTCTTCATTAAGTCCAGTGGATTCTGTTCCTCTAGTTTCTCTCCAAAAATAATACAAAATAAAATTCCTTTCTATCTCCCATTAGGTTGAGTTAAGTTGGTCGGAAGAGGAGAATCCGCTAAATGGCTAAAAATTCAAGATGCATCTCAATAAAAGATCTCACATGAAAATAGGGATTCTCTCTCTCTCTGTCTCACAAACACACCAGCTGCAGTTCAGTATATCCTTTTATCATTCCATTTCATTCACAGAAGCCTGTATCTCCTCCTCTTTGTGTCTTTGTACAGTGGGATTGGTAGGAACTGGCCTTGGGCATCGGGTGGCAGCAGCATCCTGGCAGAGTACGGCACCCTGCATCTGGAGTTCATGCACCTCAGCGAGCTCTCTGGAAAACCCGAGTTCGCTCAGAAGGTAAGAGAGAACCATTTTATTACAGGGTTCCAGCTGGTCATGGAAGTGTATTCCAGGCTGGGAAAGTCAGGGAATTTGCTAAAGTGTCTGGGGAAGTCGGGGAATCAGGGAAATTTACTAATGAGTCACTTTACAGGAATATGGCAGAATGTATTTTCCAACTTGTTTCACACATTCATTGCATTAGATGATTTTCAGTGTATTGTACTTGTGTTCTGTTTCTTTTATCATTAGGTGATGAACATCCGGAAAGTCCTAAATCGTCTGGACAAGCCCCAGGGACTGTACCCCAACTACCTGAACCCCAACAGTGGCCAGTGGGGGCAACGTAAGTCCTCCTCACCCCTCTGTTACATCCCGGGGCAATGTATTATAGCAAGACCGTTCTTCAGCTGAGAACCCAGGTACAACCTTCCATGTCAGCAAGCATCTGGTCTGCTGCTGGTTTTTGGCTTTGCTAGCTAACTAACTAGTACAAGAGAAAAAAACGGTCACAACCTAAACCAAGGTGCATGGAACAGGAAATAATTAGAGGAAAAAATGCAGCTACTCTTGGAGACAGATGGATGCTCTTCAAAAAAACTTTTATTGATGCAGTAAATTGCTGCCGAAACACATTGGTTTTTACTAGCTAACTAGCTAGTAGGTTGGTTTTTACTAGCTAACTAGCCAGCAGGCTAATTTAGCAAGGGAAGGGATGTTAATGTTAACATGACTACTAGTAGCTATTCTAACTAACTAGTAGCTTCTACAAGATATGTAACCAACTAGTAGCTTCTACTAGATATGTAACTAACTAGTAGCTTCTACAAGATATGTAACTAACTAGTAGCTTCCACTAGATATGTAACTAGTAGCTTCTACAAGATATGTAACTAACTAGTAGCTTCTACAAGATATGTAACTAACTAGTAGCTTCTACTAGATGTTAACTTATGTGCAAATCAGATGTTAACAACAAGACAGTGGTGGTTAGCTGACCAGATACTATGGTTAGCTAGCTAACAAGCTGACATTCTGTCAGCAAGCTACAATTCTGTTGAGATGGCCAGGTTTGTCTATGGGTTGTCTATGGTACCTCACAGAGGGGAAATGGATGTTATTTACACCTCCGTCGTCATATTAGCACTCACTGAACCAGAATTACCCTATATTTTTTTTATCATTTAGGCAAACCAAGACTATTCTCTTCTTTTTTTTTCATTGTTCTAATGGAGGCATTTTTCAGAAATGTGGGACCAGCAGTGCTGAATGAATGTAGAGTACAGGGAACAGTCCAATCCATCCCCAACTATTTCTGTCCTCCTTTCCCCCTTTTTTTTATACCAACTCACTTCTCTTCTCTCAGTCTCTTTCCTCATGTCTTCTAATAACCCTTCCCATTTGACTCGTTGACTCTCTTTACATTACTGCAACCCACTATTTACCTCTGTCACTTTCACACATTTTCACACTCCCTCTGCCTCCACCTCCCATTCCTATCTATGACTTGCACGTGTGTGTGTGTGTGTGTGTGTGTGTGTGTGTGTGTGTATGTGCGTGTCTGACAGGCTGCGGTAACAGGGTATAATTTGGAATCCATTATCAGGCTCTCCAAACCACGGTAGCTGAATAGGTAATGATGGTAATGATGGAGAGATGAGACTTGGCGAGGAAGAAGAGGGGCAGCGGGAAGAGGAATGGAGGTTTGCGAGAAAAAGAGAAAATAAAACGGAGATAAAAACATAAGCTGGAGTGACAGAAAGAGAGGGCTATATTAGAGAGGTTATGTAACTTAGGGAGGAATCTAGCACTAAAAGCCTCTCCTAATGCCAGTCGTCATGTGTTTGAGAGAACCGTCAACTGACAGGAGTGGGATATCATGATACATTTTTCACGCCTGGCTTCACGACTCAGATTTAAAATGCTATTTTTCATTCTTTGTTGAATTCATTTTTCTACATAGAATCACAACACGAATCCACTTCATTTCCCCAATAAAGAAATGGCTTTAAATTAGCAGAACCCCTTTGATCCAATGATAAGAATCCAACGTTTTGAAGTTTTTCAATCTACTCGTAGGCTTCAAACTCACTACAGTACTGTCAGGCATCTTTTTTGATACTTAGCCTTCATCAGGATGGAGGGCTATTATTAACTCCATGGTTAAATGTGGACTTGCAGTTCTGAGGTATTTAGTTTTAGTGTCTGGTGCATTGAAATATTGAATACAGCTACTCAATACTACTACTAGAGGTGTGATAAAGTCAACTTTGCTCGAGTCCCAAGTCAGTCTCAAGTCTTGAGGCTCAAGTCTCAAGTCAAGTCTCAAGTCTAAATGTAGAACAGCAAGTCAAGTCAGAACAAATCAAGAGTCCAGTATCAATTTAATATCTTAAAGAAAACTAAATATCTAGGACTTTTCAATGCAATATGGTTTTAATAGGGTAAAAACTTGGTAAGAGCATCATGAGTTTGATTTCTATAATCAGTTTCAACTTCAATAAATTCAATCATTCCATACAAATTCAGAAAACAGAATTTAAATTCAGTCGTCTGCTGGAACAAATCTCATCACTTTCAATCTGAGTCATTTACACAAACACAAGATCTCAAGTCAAGACTTTAGAAACCTTTTCAAGTCATCAGAGTACAAGTCAGAGTCGAGTCCCAAGTCACCAGAACCCAAGTCAAGTCCAGTCTCAAGTCTTCTCTTCATGCATCAAGTCAAGTCTCAAGCAATTAAAATGATGACTCAAGTCTGACTCGAGTCCAAGTCATGTGACTCGAGTCTCCACCTCTGCAACGACTGAAAGCATTTCCCCAATTACAGTTGTTGGCATTTACCTGACACTCTCCATCCAAGTATTCTCAAGCGAATTATGATGCATCAAATTAGAAAAGCTGAACGGAAACAGCATGTTTTGATTAAATTTTCCGCTTGACTGAGACAGAACAGTTTTTTTTTTATCTGTAAAGAAATTATTTGATAAATAGCCATGGAAGTGCATTTGTTGAACGAAATATGACTTGGGGACATTTGCAGCCGAATGTTATCTAGAAAACGATATGTCCACTAGGATGTGCGTATACAATGCATATTAGCTGATGTATGTTTTTATCCAAATGTAGCTATTACATTGAAAAAGCTTTTTATTGAGGAATCACGAGCTCTGCCTTCTCTCCGATACATTTAACTGTTCCTAATCATGTATTAGAAACATGTTTTGTGCGTAGTTTTGTACGTGGAAACGGTGCTCGGCCCGATCGTTGACACCCTATTTAGAACGCGTATCGACCGATTGATCGGTGCTGCCTCTCTAGTCTGGTGCTCTCGTCTCGGTTTGATATCGAACCTCTAGAAGGCAGACACGCTATTGGACCCGGGCCAGGCCGTCTTCCCCAGCCTCCCGTTCTCTTCGCTTCAGGTTGATCGTAGCTGACATTTAATCTCTGAGCTCCACAAACAGGGCCGGACTCTGTTAATGACACATGCATATGGATGAGCCCTCGCTGGCAATCAATAGGGCAAATACAACACTATAGCTTGACTGGCTGGAGGCTCACCTAGGATAACAACTCCCCCCCCCCACACCCTTCAGCACACACACACACACACACAGCTGTCTCCTGCACCACGTGAGGATGATATATGGACGGTCCGGCAGTGATGGCAGTTGTAATCTCAACTAGCGGACATGTTAACACAGGGAGAGGGGCCCCTCTGTGTGTGTGTGTGTGTGTGTGTGTGTGTTTTTAACCCCCCGCGTCTGTCTCTATCTTGCAGATCATGTGTCGGTGGGCGGTCTAGGCGACAGCTTCTATGAGTACCTGCTCAAGGCCTGGCTGATGTCGGACAAGACCGATGAGGAAGGCAAGAAGATGTACTATGACGCCCTGCAGGTAACACACACACACACACACATATAAACACACCGGAGACACAAAAGCACACACAGAACCACATATACACACAAAATGGCATTGCAGTAAGAGTTGGGGTGAATTAGCTTTCAATTCATTCTGTTCAGAATTCAAATTGAAGGCTTTTCCAGAAGTGCTATACACTTCTCGAAAAAAATAATAGTAATAATCCAAGAGGTTTAAGAGAGAAAATTAGACACTCACTGTATTGATTAGAACTGAAAGTACTGCCTAACCATGTGGGAATGAATCAGTTTTTATCCAAACATGGTTATTTCAAGTTAATGTGTGCTTGATGAAAAAGGTTTTCACTGAGGCAGCATAGGCTATACCTGCTGTCCAATACATGAAACTGTTTGGAAGCATATATTAGAAGCATGTTTTTAAATAGATTTTCATATTTCTGTCATATCTATAATAATAATAATAATGAATTTTATTTATATAGCACACTTTAAAAATCTCAAGGTGCTTCTGTGTGTTTTGTGTTGTATGGTTATTTTTGTTAAGTAAATTGAAAAAAAGGACAATATGTGGGGTAAAAATACAATAACTGGAATACAAACACTGCAGCACAATATACTGTTATTTTGAGTTGTGATGGGTTCTGAAAATTGCATGTTTTTTTTTTATTTTAGCAAGACCTACCCTTGAAAAATCAGTGTGCATAGTACTGTATATACCCATAATTAACATATAAAAAAATACCAATTTGTATAATTAATGTAAATTGCCAAGAAAAGCATTAAAACTCACCGTGATGTTAAAAAAAAAAAAAAGATTTTCATATTCTTTTTATGCCATACGTTCAACAGCTTTCGTGATCGGGCAGATCAGCCAATCATTGATGACCTATTTGAAACATTTATTAATGTTGCCAATTGCCAATTATATTCGGTGGTAGATTGACTGGTGCATCGTTTTCAAAAGAATTGTTACTACTTTACTTATTACTCCCTGGGAGCCATAAGTCGTTACACAACTTATTGTATTATTTTTCTGTTAAACTGCTGAAATTGGCAACTACATCCTCTCTTACCTTCTCAAATTAGGATGTCAGGTCCATTGCATTGGTCCATAGCGTTGATATCCTATTTTCTTGTCATCCTTTTACTGGATAAAATCAAAGTAGTTACAATACTTCCACCCAGAGAAAGTCAATTTTTCTACCATTTCTCATCAAAGTAGCGGGAATGCTTCCACTCTACCATTTTAAGGCTCACGTTTGGCTATTGGCTGGTCTTTGGTGCCAGGTGATGTCACCACCTGTTGTACTCTATATAGAAGTGAAATCACCTGGCACCAAAGATCAGCCAATAGCAGATGACAATTTCTGTAGCATGCTTTTTACCATGAGATGCCAGGCTTTACACAGATTTGGGCTTGGGGTTTAGTTACTCTCAGGAGCTGTCTTACATTAGGCGAAGGTAGGCGACTGCCTTGGGCCCCGGCAGCCATAGGGCCCCACAAAAGACAAGAATACAACTAATGTCAACTTAGTTTTAATCAATTTAAAAGAAATGTACTTACTAAAAAACTGTACAACTTCGAGTGAGATTTTGCCACTTGACTTTAAAATAATTTTCCCTACCACTGCATCAGTAGCTGAGCTAGAAGTTTTAAAAAAAATTTGCAATATATCCAAGTTTATATATAGAAAGGATGGATTAAAAAGCTAGAGAGTTGGGATTCGGGGGGCCTCATGCTTGCCTTTGCCCAGGGCCCCCAAAACACTAAGTCCGCCCCTGGTTACTTTTTAATGACTAAACACTGTGGTCGTAGCTTTAGAGAAACCAGGCGGCCTCAACGACCCGGCGAGGTGTAAACAGGAACTGAAACATCAGCGGGGGAACAGATAAGATTAATCAGGAGGAAATCCGCAGTCTCAATACCACTCACACACACACACACACACGCTCGCGCCCACCAGTCGGATTGCCATTTACCGGATTCGTCAAAGATTACAAAAGGCAGGTGTGAATAATGCGTCGGGAGCTGTCGCTATCCCCGGGCCCCGACAGAAGATATAATCAACGCTTTCAGGAGGAGGAATAAAGAGAGAGTGATGAGAGACGGGCACGACTCCGCGCTTTATTTCTGAAAATGAAAAAGCGACGATGAAACGCCGGCATCAGCGACATTCACCGGCGGCACCTGTGTCATTATGTGGCTCTGCGTGACGCCTTCGGATCGCTGTTATTTGTTTCCCTCACATTGATTCGGGGTTAGGTTTATTATCTTCATGGCGTGAAAATTGTGAATATAAAGTATAGGGGCCAGCGGTCCTCAAATGGAAAACAACCCCGGCTATAAAAGTTTGTTTGCGATGAATTGACAAAATGGAGGGTTTGAACGGGCGATTCGCAGATGGAGGGCCGCTGGGATGTGCGTACTTCATATACTCTCCCACTCACGATAAATGGCTGTTTTATAATGGTGGGCAGTGAATGTGAGGTCAGTTCTAGATGTTTGTGAAGTGGTCTTTCTGTTGTGTTTGTTGTATTTCTGACAGGAAACAAGTATCAACCAGTTATCCAACCTTGAGAAGTGTTGCGCATAAGGCATAATAAGACATCAAGTACATGATAAATATGTTATGAATGCACTATTATCATTCAAATCAGAACATGATATAACAATGATTCTCAATCATATCAAGGACCCTAATTTATTCCACATTTGGACTAGGGATGGGTCATGATCTTTGAATTTTCGAATAGTCATTAAATTATAAAAAATCGAATAGTTTATGCGACTGTCGTCTTGTCTTAAAAAGTATATTTTCATAGCTTGCCTTGTAGTAAATAGCTGTGGCTTGACTTCCTTCTCTCGTTTTAACGTTAAAACGAGAGAAGGATCTTCGAAGAATGGTCGAATAGTTCCCAGTGAATATCGAATAGTATTTTTGCGTGAAATGCCCATCCCTAATTTGGACCCCCATTTGATGAGATTTTGTCTCACGGACTCAAATCTGAGAATATTATTGTTAGATATGATTTTTTTTGTCCAGAATTCCATGACTATCTGTATTGTAGGTAGAGAAATAACAGTGGAATTATCATCAAAACAGTCTTTCTTCTACATTCTCTAATTGTGTTAACTTCTTGTAAATTAAATAATGCTGAAGTTTAACAATTCATCAATTTGCTGGAGACCCCCTAGAACCCCTGAAGGACCCCGGGTGGTTCCCGGACCCCACGTGAGAACCCACTCTGATATAATATGCAACAATATACAAAATATACCAAGCTTCTAGAGGTTACATACTCTCTGGGGCAGCTGCATAGATTATAACTGAGGTTGGACCCATATGGGGTTTTGAAGACTGCGGATATTTTTGGATGGAAGCTGCCAGTTTTGCGCTGAAGTGAACATCTTTTGACCGTTTTCATGCCAAAAAGTTCCAATAATTAGTGTTTCCCCCCCGGAACTATATTCTTGGCAGAGTCGATAAAGGCAGATACACTAGTGAGACAGCCAGACAGTCGGTGTGAGCAGATAGGAGGACGGCAGCACACACACATTCATGTGAGAAGACAAACACAGGGGGACAGACGAAGGAGAAGCCTATCTACAGTAACAAACAGCCTTCCCAAAGCTAATGGATAGACCACATGCACACACACACACACACACACACACAGAGACAGCCATTCCTCTGCTAAACAAATGGCCTAGTTAAGATGTAGTGACGAGCTATGGTCCCAGCTGGAGAGAGCTGATTGTCGTTTGTCCTTCCTTAACGTGGCGAGGAGAAAATACATGGCGACCAAAAAAAAAACAAAAAAACAAACCCAGAATAAACATGTTTTCTTTCCCCCTCCCCCGCAGTCTTTTCTGGATGATAGGCGTGCTTGATTTATTTGTCAAAGATGAGGCTTGGGGGGGGGGGGGGAGAGCAGCAACAGGGCGTCTATCTCAGTCACAGCAGGGCAATGAAATGATGACTCTGATGTCCTTTCTTCGCCGGCTCTCTACAAGCCGCGCCGTGTTAACCAGCCGACTAGAAGATGGCTGCCAAGTGCCGTTTTTGATTTCGATAGCTGGGAAATATGTCAAAAAAAACAAAACCACTAGGCAAGATTTTCATGTAAAAAAAATCCAGCCATTTTCAGCCTAAATAAAGAGGGGCTGCAGCAGAGAAGAATGGCCCATTCCCTCTGTTGCAGAATATTCATTTGAATTAACTGTTATGCAGTTACAGGTGTGTGATTATCAGGTATTTTATAATGGATTCGAACATGACTCATGCCAGTCAGAACCTTGGACCAGAACTTACATTGTAATCAGTCTTTGAACCCGTCCCATGAGAGCACCCTTGGGTTCTGATATTTCAGACATCTCTCTCTGTCTTCTTTCTTTGTCTGTCTGCCTCTCTCTCTCTCTCTCTGTCAGGCCATAGAGACCAACCTGATGAGGAAGTCGAGCGGCGGCTGACCTACATAGCGGAGTGGAAGGGGGGCCTGCTGGAGCACAAAATGGGTCACCTGACCTGTTTCGCGGGCGGGATGATCGCCCTGGGCGCTGACGGGGCGCCCAGCGACAAGACCGGCCACCAGATGGAGCAGGCCGCCGAGATCGCCAGGACCTGCCACGAGTCCTACGCTAGGACTGGTGAATATACACACACACACACACACACACACACACACAAAGTTTAAGTGATGAGGATAAATATTCAAATAATCCATGTGTCCCTGGAAGATTGTTGGCTCTGGTGCTACATGCTAACACTTTAGCATACACTATGTTGAGTGATAGTAGGCTCCATGCTAACACTTTAGCATACACTGTGTTGCGTGATAGTAAGCTCCATGCTAAAATTTTAGCACTATGATGAGTAATAGTAGGGTCCATGCTAACACGTTAGCATACACTATGTTGTGTGATAGTAGGCTCCATGCTAATAGCATAGCATACACTATTTTGTGTGATAGTAGGCTCCATGCTAACACATTAGCATACACTATGTTGAATGATAGCAGGCTCCATGCTAACACTTTAGCTTGCACTATGTTAAGTGATAGCAGGCTCCATGCTAACACTTTAGCATACACTATGTTGAGTGATAGCAGGCTCCATGCTAACACTTAGCATACACTATGTTGAGTGATAGCAGGCTCCATGCTAACACTTAGCATACACTTTGTTGAGTGACAGCAGGCTCCATGCTAACACATTAGCATACACTATGTTGAGTGACAGCAGGCTCCATGCTAACACATTAGCATACACTATGTTGAGTGACAGTAGGCTTCATGCTAACACTTAGCATACACTATGTTGAGTGACAGCAGGCTCCATGCTAGCTCTTTAGCATACACTATGTTGAGTGATAGTAGAAAATGGCCCCTGCTTTACACCTGTTTCTCGTGCTGTGTTTCCTCCTCTGTAGCACTGAAGCTGGGTCCGGAGGCGTTTCGTTTTGATGGAGGGGTGGAGGCTATCGCCACACGTCAGAACGAGAAGTACTTCATCCTCCGCCCCGAGGTCATCGAGACCTACATGTACATGTGGAGGTTCACCCACGACCCCAAATACAGGGAGTGGGGCTGGGAGGCCGTTCAGGTAAAAGGCCTGTTTACCTAAATGAATGTTGTTTACTGCAGGGCAATATGGCCAATAATGGTATCACAACATTCTTTATATTGTTAGATGACAATAATTATCACAATATACAATTTTATCATTTTACAGGGTGACTTTTCAGGAATATAGCAGAATGTATTTTTTATTATTATTATTACTCCCTTCTTGCCTCATCCTCTCTCCAAATCTTTCTCTCATCCCCTTCTTTTTCTGTTTCCGTCTCCCTCACTGTCTCTCTCGCTCTCTCTCTCTCTCTCTCTCTTTCCTGTCCGTCTCTGTGTCTCTCGCCCAGGCCTTGGAGCAGCATTGTAGGGTAGAGGGAGGCTACAGCGGCGTTAGGGACGTCTACGCTTCAACTCCCAACCACGACGATGTACAACAGAGCTTCTACTTGGCCGAGACTCTCAAGTAAGCCGCATCAAGTCCCTTACACACACACACACACACACACACACACATTCCTGTCTGCATGATGTTGTGAGCAATCTGTTAATACACACCAGTTCATAGGTTGGGGTAGACTGATATATCTTCAGGTGCTATTAGTTATTCAAAATCAGAGGGTGGTATCAAAATAAAAGTCCCTTTTTAAATTGTCATTGAAAGTGCACCAACAGGTATTGTATTTTCATTCATATTGAATAGGTGTATCAACAATGTACTTGCATTTTGAAAGTTTATCCATCTGCAGCCAAAAACATTGCATTCCAATGGTCAATATTTTGGGCCAACATTCAATACCTTAAAATATGACCTGTTTCATGCCAAGAAATTCCCCCAAAAGTCTGAGAGGAAAAGCATCTGAAGTTCAGACCTACCTTAAAACTCTCCATTGAAAGCCGGACTAATGAAATAGTTTTAGCTGGGTTGGCAGCTCCTTACGGCAGGAGTGAGGCAGCTTTTAGATAGATTAGATTCATCTTTATTGTCATTGCACAGAGTACAAGTACTAAGACAACGAAATGCAGTGAAGCATCTAACCAGAAGTGCAAAAGAAGCAGTAAAAGTGCAGTGCAATGTCATGTGCATATGTATAATATATAAATAGAATAAGCTGTAAGGGTAGTATGAATGTGCTAAGATATATACAGTATGAACAGTATCAACAGTATGAACAGTGGATATGAGTATGCAAGATATATGAATATGCAAGATGTATATAATAATATATATAGTATATGCAGTATGGTGTATATACAGTATGAACAGTATGAACAGAATGAACAGTATGAACAGAGTGGTATGAATATGCTAAGTATATAAATAGAATAAACTGTAAGGGGTAGTATGAGTGTGCTAAGATAAATAACAGTATAAATAACAGATAAATAACAGTATGAACAGTATAGTATGAGTGTGCTAAGATAAATAACAGTGTAAATAACAGATAAATTACAGTATAAACAGTATGAACAGTGGATATGAAATGCAAGATATATACAGTATATAGTATAAACAGTATGGTGTATACAGAATGAACATGTGTATAGTAAGTATGTATAGTCACTGGAGGAAGGTCTCTGGGTGTTGTTGAGGTTTATGCTCATCACTTAAACCAGTTTTACAAACTGTTGAGTAAAATCCTCCCACACCACACCGGAATGATTTCTCTGGTCATCTAAACAATAATAATAAAAACATATCGCTCGGAAGCTCCGTCACATCAGAGGTGGACCATTAGCCCACGTTTGCAACGTTGTAAAAGAAATCCCATCTGTTCCGGACCTGTCTAAGGCTTTTTACACTGACCAACAAGTCCAGCTAGGTCTGAGGTGAAGGAGAAATAGTAGACCGATGCAAGAAACGATGTGGCAAAACACACACAGCCAGTAAGTAACGATGTCTCACTCCCTCTTATTAGTCGACTGACACTGTTACTTACCGCCTCGCTGTGTGTGTGTGTGTGTGTGTGTGTGTGTTTGTGTATCTGTATCTATCAGTCTGCACAAATGCCTCTTTAACTGTGTTGTCAGCCACACAGTGTGAGGCCTGGTCGCTAATAGGGCTTTCCCCTCTCAGATGGCTCACCCGCCGCGTTCAATAAGACAGTCTGTTTAAACTGGGAGTAAAAAAAAAAACATAAACGACACTTTAACAAGGAGCGTGCACGTCCGCTCACGTGCACGCTCATGTGTGTGTTCGTGTCTATATCGGTGTATTTCCATGCCAAAGGCTCTCCGACTGTGTGAATCCATTTTCCTACCTCATGCTCCCTACATCCCCCTCGTGTCTGCGCCAGTCTCTTTCATCGCCGAGCCGTCCCTCCTCCTCCTCCTCCTCCTCCTCCTCCTCCTTCCCTCCTCCATTTTAGTCTCTTCATCCTCGCATCCTCGTGTCAGAGTGGAAAAACACTCCGGTTTTATTTTCAGTCACCACGTTTCAGCCGCGCACACAGATGAGAGGAAAAAACGAAGGAGAAAATTCCACTCGCGGTGTACTCGGGGTTTCGTGAACTACAACGACCATAATTCATCGAGGCTATGATGCAGTGGATGGATCAGAAATACAAAGTTTGTGACCTGGCCTCCGAAACATAGTCAGCAGCCCTCTGAATGACACACCTTCTGCTTATTAATAACTTGGGAAATAGCCGTTTTCATCCATTTCCAGATAAGAAGGCTGTAGTTTGATCACATTTTTGTTAACATTTCTTTTACCAAGCTCAGTATCTTGAGGCTCTCGCATATAAGCATTAGCTAGGATGCTACTGAAACTGTTAAAACTCATTTTGTTTATCATTTGTTTTGTGAAGCAAATATAATATACAGCTAATTACAAGTGGGTTATCTCCTTAACGCACACACACACACACACACACACCCCCCTCCAACCTGTGGGAAACGCTGTGTTATCACAGTCGAAGGTGCGTCACTAATTGACGTTCCTGAAGGAAAAGTCATTATAGGAGCCGTGTTTTACCGCGCTGCAGCGTTTCCAATATCTAGTCTATGGCTGACAGTAGATGAATATAGCTTTAAGCTTGTAAATGTTCAGTGTTTTAGAGGAGCACTCATGATGTGGGCCGACCGATCCCAGGGAAAAGGAGGTGGGGGTTTGACGCTGGTAGGCAACTAAGACAACAATGACAGTCTGTATGAAAATAGAAAAAAGTAGTGGGAGGAAAGCTGGTAGTAGTTGCTACTCTGTGTTGAAAATGGAAAACGCTGGTAGTAGTTGTTATCCGGATCATTATTTCTGATAGTTGGACATTTATACTCTTTGCTGATATTTGCAGTTAGTCATTACGGAAGCGTTCTTGCTTTACATTATCTTCCTTCACAGTTCTTGCCTTTCCTCTGATTTTCATTCCCTCCTCTATCCATAAAGTTACACTATAGAGGGCTTTCAGGTGATGTAACACCCGCTGGCGGCCATGTTGGAGGTCCTCAGCTCTTGGCAATAACAGTTGAGACTGATTTGCAAACCCCCTAACATATCTAGTAGATCTCTAGTCTCTATACTCTTCCACACTTTCTCCTAATTCATCCTCTCATTTCTGTTTCCTTTACTTCCACCCAAACCCGTACGGTCGCCCCCCCTCCGCCTTCTATCTCTCCCTCCCGGCTTATGTCGTCCTCTCCTCTCCCTCCATCGTTCCCTCCCTCCGCCATACGGCTGTTGACAGGGAGTCAAGGTCGGCCTAACAGCCCGACGGGGGCGTGGTGCCATCCAATCCGGCCTTTTTTATAGGCTGTAAATTTTAACAAGCGTCACCTCTGCTCCTGATTACACCACACACACATAGGCGCACACACACACTCAAACTGAGATGCCTGGATGCCACTTCTGGGTTGTCTCTCTTGCTCTCCATTACACTAACTTCTAGGGTTCGACAGATATGGGTTTTTGTCGGCCAACACCAGTGTTTTTTTGGATTGAGTGCCAGTCAGTATCTTTGTTTTTGACCATTTTCATGCCAAAAACGTACAAGTATTCATCGTTTCCCCTAGAATTGTATTCTTGTTGAGGTGAAAAGCCTCTGAAACAGCATTTAGACCATCATGGGACACTAAAAGTCTCCATTGAAGGAGCAGAAGAAGAAGAAAATATTTGTGCATACTTGTATGGAATCAGATCGTAACCAAGTCTACAATAAATATGTAATCATACTGCTTATAAACTGATATATCCATCGTGTCAGAGATGGACCACTGACTGGACCAGATCTGCTGTCTGTCTTCAGTCACTCATTGGTTTCCAGCGGTTTCTTGACAGGCGGCAGAGAATGCGGACTTGGAGGTCGAGGGATTTATGGGCAACCAGTTCCTTAGTCCTCACTTCCTCTTTTTCTGGGTTCTCTCTTGCTCCGGAACCGTGAAGTCAGCTTTTCATTTGTTATCTTTTTATTGATATCTCCTTTGCTTTGCTCCACTTCCTCGGCTTTACTTTTTTGCTTTTACTCTCCTCGATGAAGACTGAACATTTATTATAGCGGACCGGCCACTTTCCTAAAATTCACTTTGCTTGCTCTAACTTAGTTTAGTACCAGTTCACGGGGGGACAATGACATTTTCTTGGCTTCATAAGGCCTGATGAAATCGGACCACAGAATTTCATCACTTCGGGTTTCACAGCCAAGCTGAGCGGCCGCGCCCTTCCGTCTCTCTCAATCCAATGTCTGTTTCATTACTTTATTGGCATGGCTGTGTTGAAAGACTGCAAAAGCAGAACACAACACAAAATAAGATCCGAGACATTGAAGCGTAATCGTGTCGATCACAAAAGGAATCCTCTCTTATAAACAAATGGAAAAAAGAATTAAATGTTAATGTAATTGAAGCATCACAGACCCCATTTATAAGATTATATGGGATTTTAGTTGTTGATTTAATATTGCATTGAAGAACTGTCTATGGTGTACATGGGGAGGGTGAAACCTAGGATTTCAATAGTCATTCTTATACATACTCTAATTGGGATCATTTATAGTGAATTAAATTATAGTATAATTAAGCCAGTCCTCATTTTGTTGGAGATCCCTTGGAACTGCCTCAAGCACCCCTAGGTGCCCCTGGATCCTGCTGTGAGAACCACTGGGCTATGAATGAGACATCATTAGTTGGCCTAGTACTGCTATTTTCCAGGTCATTTTCGCATTTTGGGGTTTTATTTTTTCTCAAAAATTTCAGTTTTTATATGTATTTTTGAGCATCTTTATGTCCCAAAATGCCTGCAATCCCATTTTTGTGGTCTTCGTCAGTGTTTACTCGTACATCTTTCAATGTTAATTATTTTAACTAGCTTATCTACTTACTGCGAGCATGGCTATGATGTTCCTGATGGACCCTTGGGTGTCTCCGGACAGGGGCGGTCTTACCTGCCTTAGGCCCCTGCAGCCAGAGGCCCCACAAAAGACAAGAATAGAACTAATATAAACATATTTCTCAGCAGTTAGTTTTGTCAACAACAACCCTAACCCTAACCCAAGCCCAGCCTCAACTTGACGGTAATGTATAGAAAGGATGGATTGAAAAGGGTAGATGTTGGGATTCAGGGGGCTTCCATGCTTACCTTTGCCTAGGGCCCCCAAATCACTAAGTCCGCCCCTGTCTCTGGACCCTCACTTTGAGAACCACTGCTCTAGGGCAGTGGTTCTGGACCCTCACTTTGAGAACCACTGCTCTAGGGCAATGGTTCTCAATGTGGGGTCCAGGGACCACCAGGGGTCCTTGAGGGGGTTCCAGGGGGTCCCCAGCAAATTGATGAATTGTTAGATTTCACCATTATTTTATTTACAAGAAGTTAACACAGTTAGAGAATGTAGAAGAATGACTATCTCTCTACCTACAATACAGATAGTCATGAAATTCTGGACAAAATCATATCTAACAATAAAAATATTTTCAGATTTGGGTCCAAGAGACAAAATCTCATCAAATGGGGGTCCGAAGTGGACTAAACTAGAGGTCCTTGATGTGAAAAAGGTTGAGAATCACTGCTTTAGGGTGTTTTGTTTGTTAAATAACAAAAAAAAAAAGAAAGTAACTCCTTCTCCCTGTTTGTGTCCTCCTAGGTACCTGTACCTGTTGTTCTCGGACAACGACCACCTATCGTTCGACCACTGGGTCTTCAACACCGAGGCCCACCCTCTGCCGGTCATCAAGAAGGACAACACAGACAGACCCAACGAAGTGGAGTAGCGGACCTTTAACCTCCACCCCCCCTCCGACCGAGTGCGACAACCTCTGATCCTGTATACCTGAGCCCGGAGCTGTCTATCTAAAAGAGTCGCGGCATTCCGAGTCCCCAGTGCTTTCTGACGCCTCTCGACAAAGGACGTTCGTTTTTTTCCCCGGGAACAAAACCGAACTCGAGCCGGTCAACGTTGAGCTTTAGCTATTAGATTTGGGAACTTTTAGACACGCAGCTCTGGCTGAGTCCTGACGCTGGCCTGAACCCATGTAGCAACTGATAAAGTAATAACTTTCGGATAATGTAACAACAAAATGTAATAAAATATCCCTCTACATGAGGTTAGGATGTTAATGGTAATCGTGAGAGAATGTAGTAACATCTTCAGACTGGGATTGTCATTTTTTTCTATTACTGCATTATAACGGGGGTACTTTCTGAAGATGTTATTACATTATCTGGCAGTTGATTACATTTTGAACCCATTCCATAGGGATATTTTGACCGATTATTACGTTATCCCTTCAGTTATTACATTATCGGTTGCTACTACCCATCTGTTGTCTGTTTGCTGTGAAGGAGAATACGGAAAGACTTTAAATCGGTAGTCGCCCTTATCTGGCAACCTCAACCCCAACCCCGACCCCAAACCTGGGACCAGGACCCGTACCCGTACCCGTAAACCCCCGACGCCTAGTCTGAGGATAACAAGGCTGACTCGCCAACTCGGTGAGCTAAAGGACGCTGTGTTCACTTCACGTGCATCATGTTTTTTTTTTTGTTTTTTTTTTTCTGCGCTACCCGCTTCGATGTTTCGAGTAGGAACTGGCATCCCGGGGCCGGCGCTGGACCCGACTTCCACGACGTCTTCGGAGAAACTCGCAAAGTTTCTTTTTCGCAGATTTCTTTGCGGGAGTCAATGGAAGCCTCTTTTTGATAAACCGCGGAATCTGTTGGACCTCTCTTCCTGCCAGTGTTGTTCACTTCCACATCTTCTTCCTCCTCCCCCTCCCCCTTTTCTCCTTTTTGTTCATCTATATCTTTGTCTGGCTCGGTTTGTCTTTTTCCGCATTCCTTCCTCCCTCTTTCTCACACTTCCACCCGTTTCTCTAGGGTTCGACCGATACGGGTTTTTCAAGGCCAATATCACTATTTTTTGAATTGAAAGGGATAGACGATATTTTTGTGCTGATGTTCAGTATCTTTAAATTTGACCATTTCCATGCAAAAAACATCCCCAAAATTAGAAGCACTCAGTGTTTTCGAAGGTAGATCTATACCGATATAAAGTATTTTTGGATTGAAGTGTTTGAACTGAAGAAATTGTTGATTGAAACCTCATTCTCCGCAACTAGGGTTCAACCATTATGGGTTTTTGAAGACCGATATTCTCCCGATATTTAGTGCCAATATTCGATATCATCAAATTTGAACACTTTTATGCCAAAAAAAAAAATCCAATAAATTACACTTTTTCATTGTTTCCCCCAGAATGTTATACTTGTCAGGGTGGAAAAGCCCCTGAAACAGCATTTAGACCATAATGGGACACTAAAACTCAAAATGTGTCATTAGAATCAATTCAGGTTAAGGGCTTCCCATAGACAGCCAGTATAGAAAATTGGTCAACCCATATATCGGTCTAGCCGCGCCCTCTTTCTCTGCTGTATCGCTTCTTCATGCCTTCCTCTTCTCCTCTGCCCACCCTCGCCTCCGTCTGTCCATCCTCCTATCCCAGCATAGGGCAGGCTGTAGGATCTTCTCTCCTCCGTGAGGAGACGTGGACACTCGACTTCGCTGTAAAATTTCACCCTCACACACACATACACTCTGACACACACGCACACACACACACACACAAGAAGCCATACTGATTTCAATACAGCTTTACCATTCAGTCGTTGAGATTTTCTTTCCCTCCACCCGCCACACGGGTGGGGGTTGTAAGTGTGCGTGGGGCGTGTGACTGAAGATATCAATGTAAATCGACACACATTGCCGTTGCCGTTGTTGTCGTTGTTGCTGTGCATTTCATGTTCGACGAGACTGATCAACTCAACAAGTCACATTTACCAGACTATTTAGTTGGATTTTCGGGTGAAGACTCTTTGACGCCCCACAGCTCTGTAGCCAGCTAAAATCCAGTTTAGTCTTCTATCTAGTGCCTTCACTGTCGAAAAAACCAGGAGTCAGAGGGAGAAGCAGCTCACACAAACCGAAAAAGAGTAGAGTCTTTTTAAAGAGTCTTAGAGCTTTAACTGAAGGTCCCGCGCCTCAGATGAGGATTATACCAAAACTAGACATGGATTAAAGGATGATCCCTGTTTTTATGTGATATTCACATGGTTCTCTGGCTTGAGAATAGTCTAAGAACTCGGTGAAAAATGTAAGACATGGTGTGGTCCCGCTGCTGTTTATTTTGGTGATTACCAGAAGATCAGACCATCAAGAACCATTCGCAGGCCAAAGGTCCGTCTGAGCATCACATTAAACATTCTTCAGAACAGAACTAGAATTGTCTATGAAGACAATCTCCACTAGAACAAACTTGTACTGTTATACCACTCTTACTAGTACTAATCCCTGCTTTTTAGCCCAAGTATGAGCAGTGTCTGGGAAAACAGCCCTCAGATGTGTAAGGAGTTGAGACCCAGTAGAGGTTCCAGTCACATGTCATGTCCTCTACCAGACTGCCATCTAGTGGTGAGAGGTTCCAATTACTGTCCAGATCAGACCTGGGTAAAATGACTGGAGTCTGAAAAGTCAGCTAGAACTACCCACTGATCAGTAGGCTCTTTTATATATCAGTGCTGTCACGTGAAAACCTCATATCTCCAGAATGTCCCATTTTTGACATTATCCAATGGGTTTTGAAAGTGTTTCAGAAGTCCAAGAGGTCAGAGAATGTTCAAGCGAAAACATGAAAATCACCAAAACAGGAGTTAAGAGGTTTTCACAGGACTACAACGATATGTTTAACTAGCCAAGCATCATAAAAAGACCCACCTGAAGCAAACAGGTTTAAAAATGCTGTCAAAAACTTACTTCAACTTTACTGTTCATCTGGCCTTCACATTAAGCGGCACATTTGAATAGAGATATGACACCGAGAGGCCAATCAGAATACTTCCCAGGTTATCACACTCATATAAAATGGGCTTTAAATGGGCTTTAGTGTCACACACTCAAACAGGCCCTGGGAGATGCGGCAGATGGCAAGTCATTAGAAAGTTTAGTCAGCAACAGCATCACCGTCAAAAATACTTTGTTGGGATTCATTTATTTCGGCTACCCGATGCGGCAAATGGAATCGTCGGAACCAAGCGACAAGGCAAACCACAACATGCGGATTTCTCAGCGGGCTAAACGAACGTTGGCCCGGCTCTGACGGAAGATAATGAGGTAGCAGTAACAGAGCAGGAGAAGACCGGGCTTGCTTCGGCAAACACGGATTGTAATCTAGTCCCACACTGACAGCAGTTCTCAATATAAATCTCTATAGGAAAAGAATACAGAGGAGTACAGAATAAGAATACAGCTACTAGGTGTAATCCTTGTCTGTGAATAAGACACTCAGTGTTTCTAGTGGTAGGGCTGGTTCCAGAGTCTGTAGCGGATTCAATGATTTATTACAGTGTGATCTAAAAGGCCAAACTGATCACAGATCAGTCCTACTACTCCTAGAGGTCCAGGTCTTAGCCAGCCAGCAAGCTGTAGCGAACCGATTACTTTTGTCTCTCTTCTTGTCCAAACAAAATGCTGTAACCCTCTTCATCAATAGGTTGTCATGACAAAACACAGATCTAGAATCAGTCAGTAGGCCTTCCCCACTCAGATCGACAGATTACCACACAGCAGAAATGTCCCTTCTACTTCTTGGATCACATCCGGGCCCTTAGTGTGAGTTCTCGAGCTGTGGGAAAACCCTCCATATCAACCCATGTTCTTTATATCACTGTACGGACAACAAATGTCTTTGCGTTTATGTCTGTTTTTTTTGTTTTGTTGGTTTAGAGGCATTTATTATCCACGCGATAATGTATTATAATGGTTGATTTTGCTGATTGTGTTAATTTATTCTGTAGAAGTACACATAGGATTTGGACGTGTTGGGAGCCGACCCCCAGGTGGCGCTGTGTTGAAATTGAGTCAGATGGGAGGAGGTACAAAAGGAGAGAAAATAGACGGCGAGCCCCTGTATACTCAGCTACACAACTGGTTTGGGATAAAAATACATTCACGTGCTGAAAACTCATGTGTTTGTAGATGAGCGCTGGTTTTATATCCGAACTCCAGTGTTTTTTGATACCGGTACAGTATTTAAAGGTGCTATGTTTTCGCATTTTAACATCAATGAATCATTACTACATTAACCTTGAGACATAAGTAAAATTACTATAAACAAACAAGACCATTGCTGAGATGATTGGCAGCCTCTACGCTGCTTTTTACATTGTGTGTCACCGGGTTGGGTTCGGTGCGAAATCTGTTGCATTGCTTTACGGTACAAAGGGAGATTGCTTTATGGCACAAAAACTGGAAGCGTTTTTACTTTGAGAGTTTATTCCAGTTCCACCATTCTAGCTGCAAAGTTTCTTATCTTTCTTCTTGTTCTTCAAAACAAACAGAGCAGGGGCTTTATGGGAAATGTAGTCTTTATTTTGAGCGTGTAAGATAGAGGCTACCAATCATCCCCACCATGGTCTCATTTGTTTACAGTAATTATACCAAGGTATCACAATTAATTTGACAATGATTTATTGATGTTTAAAAATGCTACGCCAGGCACCTTTAAGTCAACCAACAGCAGTAGAAAATGATGAATTGTGCAACTCCCGTTGTGCGATGCCAGAAAGCAAAGAAACCACCTGGGAGTCAATCAGACAACCTTACGCAAGGCAAAGAACTGTATGAATGTACCATCCAATGTGAAGTGAAGATTATTTTATATGCCTTTGTCTTTGTTCTCAACTATGTGCTTATGTTGTGTTTTGTTTTGTTTTTTGGGATAATTTTTCTTTCTCTTGGAAAGCACAAAAAGTTGAAGCAACGTGTACCGGCAGAGAAAAGACTGCCGTATTCAGTAGAGAGAGAGAGAGAGGGAGAGAGAGAGAGAGAAGGAGGGAGCGATGGGCCTCATGGCTGTTCAATGCAGTGACGACATGCTAATGTAGAAAATGTTCTGAATCTGAAAATGTTCTGAACATGAGGTATATCAGTACATGAGACACACACACACAGACTAGACTTGAGAATACATTTACATTGAAACATACTACACATAAATGTTTATTTTTGTGAGGATGAAGCAAAGAAAAACTAGCATCTATGAACATTCAACGCCACTGCGTATGTAGATCTTAGTATTCATTGTACAGTAGTGTTAAGAAACTAAGGCTGCTTGATATGAATACAGGGAAAACCTAGACACAGCTGAGATACACACAACTTCTCGTCCATTTTACACTTGCCAGGAGGAACCGTTGTTCATGAAACAAAATCACGTCGGTCAGGAAACAAGGAAGCGCAGAATCTGATTGGCTGTTGGCGGCCGTTTACGGTGAAAAGTTCAGGACGTGAATGGAATCCTGTCAATCTGAACACACGGTCAGAAATTGTTTTGAACCCTTCATTCCTGCAATATGCACCTTTCACACATAGTTAGCCTACTGTGTTTATGGAGCCTGTAGTCATGTGATACTGCTTCATCAATGCTGTGGGGTGCATATGACAAGCTCTTGGAAAGTCACTGATATCGGCACTGGAGTCTCTTATGGCTTCATTTGACAAGCCGAGCTCCCTCCTCTGTCTCTAGGATGGACTCTCTCTCAGATGTACGGATATATGCGTTTACCATATTGGACCAGAGGATGCTTGCGATGAGGGAAACTGTGACCGATATGTAGCCTCTCCCCCAGATTGTATTGAGGTAATGTCTAACTAGGATGCCCCGCTCAAATGTAGCTCTCCATTGTAAAGACACTTTGACATTTTTTTTTTTTGGATTGGATTTTTATCCTGCAAAATCCAAAATGTCAAAGTGGCACATTATTGTTTAAGGTTAACCTGGTGTAAGTCACCAGGAGGCTACTAGCTAGCGCCGCGCTAGTTCAGTCCAGCAGCCATATTAATCTGCTGCGAACAGCATCACTAGACACTGTGACATGGTGTAGATGACATGGCTGCATTCACCTTAGTCTCTGCACACGCTCTAATGCTGCGTTCCATTCAAAGTCAGAAGTCTGACATTCCCACCTGGTAACAACAACCTCGGGACAACCAGGGGAGAAAGATGGCCGCCCATGAAATTTTCATAAAATGTAAAATCCTGTTCCCCGTGCAACTGCTAGTGTTATCTCAATGATATTTGGTAATGTTGGCTAGCTAGTTAGCACGAAATGTTAGCAACTGGAGGAGAACTTCAAATTTCTATGTTTAACCATTAACTAGACAGGTTATTGTATTGTAAAGTGTATTTTGAGGATGATAAACCTGTTAAAAGTAATGCTGTGTAACGTTTACAGTGTGTTCTGCCATGTTGTTAGCTAGCTAGATAGCGCAGAATGTTAGCAACTGGAAGAGCAACTTTAAACTTTAAATTTATATGTTTAACCATTTACTACACAGGTGTTTTGATAGATTTAAGGTATATTCCGTTTATTTTGAGGATTATAAACCTGTTAAAAGTAACGCTGTGTAGCGTTTACAGTGTATTCCACCAAGTTTCGCTACTTCAAGGGCAGTAGGACATCAGGATTTCCGATTATTTTTGGACATCTCCGGAACGCAGCATTAGCTTTAATTTAATTGGGCAGAAATTAGCTCTATAGGCGCCATCTTCGATCTAATTGCAAGTTTGGATTTACTTTGCAGGCACAAATCATATGTTTATCACTTATGTGACACCAATCCGGTCATTTCACTGCCTGAACAAGGGGGAATCCAGGCGCTTCTGTTCATTCAGGCATCTGATAGTTTTTATATGCAGACAAGAGGATGTGTTGTTTTTTGTTTTATTTTTCTTTTCTTTTCCAAAAAGAAATTGAGTTGACTTTGGTGGTTTTCTGAATATTGTGTTGACGATCTATTGCGTTCCAATGCCTTTCTATTAGTGAATATCTCTTTATTAAAGGTTTAAATGTGTGAAACCAACCTCAGAAATGTAACTGTACAAAAAATTGCTGATAATCATTCCACTGCACATAGTTTAGCACATAGTTTACTTTTGCGTTTATATGCAATATTTTAATTTTGTGGGGAAATTTGTTTGTTTTTTGTGTTAATATTGTTATTGAAAAAAATGTAAATATTCCATTCAGGCAAATAAGCCGTTCTACATTTATATAAAAATCTTATGAGCTTATGGATTAAAAATGATATTAATGAGCAGCAAACTTTTTAATAAACTATATTTGTTACACTTCTATTGTGAATAAAAGTCTTTTAATAAGTGGTGGTGTTTGGTGTTTTGTCTTGCGATAATATTTCATTTCAGTCAAACTTTTCCATGCTATGCTTCACCCTAGGATGGACATGATCATTCACAGGATTCCCACTGGTCATGGAATTCCTGGAATATTGTGGATTTTTGAGAAATTTACAAATGGATCACTTAAAAGCAGAGTGTATTTTCCAACTTGTATAGCACATTCATTACATTAGATGGTTTTCAGTCCAACTGGAGTGGAAACCAGACTGAAAAACAACATTAACAAACCAGGAAGGAAGAACATTTTTAGGTCATGGAAGGAGCGACTTAGTTATGAAAAGTCCTGAAAATTTCAGGGAATTTTACCTCAGGGCCACAGTGGGAACGCTGCATTCATTATGGCTTTGTATTAACTGCCGTTTACTTTGCCTTCTAAGGTGTTCTGTAGTTCACTACCTCTGATCTTTGCACCACTTCATTTACAAAAGTGCATGCAATTCTAAGGTTCTATCTGTCTAACTGACTATCCACATATTCATGCTCTTTGAATGTTTTTGTCTAAGGAACCTTTTGGGGTTAAATATTTAAAGGTCCCATATCGTGGAAAACAGGATTTCCCTTGCCTCTTTGATTCTAAAGAAGTTGGATGGTCTATCTAAACATGATGAAAGTATCAAAACACACGGTCACCAACTAAATCCACACAATCCATATTAGTGCAGCGAGCCTCTAAACGAGCCGTTTGGACTTCCGTAACTTTGTGGCGTCACAAAGGTTCGCTCATTATCATTTTTGTAAGAAATAATAGACTAACTAAGTGTTTTTTTCAAAGCGGTTGAGCACTTGTCATTGTTTATTACCAGAGAGTTTTCCCTACCTGTAGCCGCCGGGCCGCGGTGTCTCATGTTTCACTCTTGAAACGCTTAGCCGATCGGAACAGAGGGTCGTTAATATTAATGAGCCTTAAAGACACAGCGACAGAAACAGCCTGTTCTTGGTAAGGCTCAGAGAGATGCTGGAAAATGAACGTGTAAAAATGGATTGAGAGTGTTTTTGCTACATGACACCACACACACAGCTTTGAATGGACCTCAAGACAGAAAATAAAACACTGGGAAGTGGAGAATATGGGCCCTTTAAAAAGATAGAATGTACATAACCGTTTTTCCATACCAATTTCTCAGAACTGCAAGACACCCAGAAAGAACCTTATCATTCCAAACTCATGATTTGCAGCCAAAGGATTCAGAGTTGCTTGTGCGTTTTCTTCCTTCCATCTCAGACAATGCGTGGACATTATGGTCGAGGAACATGCACATCCATCCACAACTGCCCCTAGTTGATGTCTTTTCCTTAGGTGCCGTTCACGTGGGACATTTGCTGTCCATCAAATTAACAGACGTATGTATATATATGTACGTATATAAGTATGTGTTGAATCCACCTAGGATGTGTTGTGTGCGTGTCTTAAGAACAAACCTGCAAGTTTCATTGGCTGACAAAGTCCGTTAGCGGATGACGTTCACCTGCACTCCATCAAAAAGTTCAACTCGTTTCAACGTTTTTGACGGACTGGGTTCCGATAGTTCACGCACGCGCCGTCAATCCATGTCATCCGTCAACGCATGGGTCTCATTGGATACACTTTGTTACATGACCCTAAGCATGATGGGAACATTAATTTACATTAATAGAAACATTAATAGTTCAGGACCCTTCACATCCTTTGTTTAATGAATTTGAATAACTCCCTTCAGGAAGACGATATAGGGTATCCATAGCAACAAGAAACATTTTTAAGAGATCTTTTATCCCATCCTCTGTCATCTTACTAAACAAATTACCTTTTATTGGATATTAGTGACTTCTGCTGTCTTTACGATGTCTGTTTAAGATATGTATTAATTGTTAATATTTTTAGCACTTTTCATCCCAACCGTTTACTATTACAGGCCCACTTATTCATTGTCTTTATCGTATGTTTTCTAACCCATGGCAGATGAAGTTTTTAAGTGTATGTATGTCTGTGAAGTTCTTAAGTGTATGTATGTCTGTGAAGCCAAAGTCTGTAAAGCCAAAGATGAATTTCCGGACAATAAAGACATCTAATCTAATTGGAAGGTAATTGCTTTTCTTAGAGACGACACTGGTGTGGAAGCAACTGCTTTCAATACGCTTGGTGTCCCTCATTTACTGAAGAACTTTATTTTGGCAGTTACCCATACTTCCAGAAGTTCTTCGCCTCTAAATGCACTGCAAGGTTTCTCAGCATGCATAGTTTGTTTTTTGTCAGAGAAAAACAAAATAATCATTAAATCAAAACCACACAGATGCAAATGCAGAAGTTTGTGTGTGTGTGGCTGGACAGCTCTCTAACTTAGATTAATCACCCAGCATGTGCTCAGCCAGCAGAGACCAGCCGGTGCTCGCTCTCCTAAATCCTTTTAGCTCAACTCTTGTGTTCAGTCGTGTTCAACACAACAGAGTACAGCTCGGCTTTATAGAAACTTTAAGCCAACCATGGACGTGTTGGAAACCACCATCTCTATTGAATAGTCCATGAATTTACCAGAATTTTGCTTATGGTGGTAGTGTTCGTCTCAAATCCGAATCAGCAGTACTAAACTGACTAAACCCTAATGGAGTTCATTCACTCCATTAGACACTTTGCTAGGTAGCAAGTTTGTGTTTGATCAATCTTTTCTATTCTAAAACCTACACTGGCTGCTGAGACATTAGATTGCCTGATGAAATTCTGATTTCATCATTTTAAAATGTGAGATTTGGGTTACGGTAAAAGTGATAATTGCAACTTTTTCATGTAAATAAATGTCCGTTTTGCTACTATAGTGTTTCAACTATAGGCGGAGTTTGAAAAAGAAAAAACTTTTATATCCCTGTCAATTCCCAACTATGCTGGGTCTTACCTAATGCAGTAGTACAGTGACTCTCAACCTTTTTCATATCAAGGACCACTAATTTAGTCCACATTAGAGCTACAGACATACATTTGATGAGATGTTGTCTCTCAAACACAAATCTGAGAATATTTTTATTGTCAGAAATTTTGTCCAGAATTCCATGACTATCTGTATTGTAGGTAGAGAGATAACAGTGAAACTATGATCAAAACAGTCATTCTTCTACATTCTCTAACTGTGTTCACTTCTTGTAAATGGAATAATGCAAGTTTAACAATTCATCAATTTGCCGGGGTCCCCCTGGAGCGCCCTCAAGGACCCCTGGTGGTTCCCGGACCCCACGTTGAGAACCGCTGCAGTAGTAAACGTCTCTTTTTCCAGCCTGCGTAGATTTCAACAATCTTTGCTGGTGACAGTCAAATCCGCCTCGAAATGAAGGATAGCCAGTGATATGGGGATACCGGTATCCATTTTCTGAAAATTCCACAGCTTAGCTAGCGGGCTATAATTTCACCAAAGCTAATAACAAAATGGCTGAGTGCCCGCGTATGCGACATAAAAAAACAAAACAAAACACTACAAGTCAATTGGCAGTAGACAAAACAGGAATTGATTAATCTTTTTAAAACTAGAAGTTGGCACTCAGTTAGGTCATTGAACAATACTGGAGAAGGAGGGAAAATACGTTAACATGGAAACATGTAGGGATGGAGAATTAATCTCTCACACTTGTACAACTGTCTAAACTTACAATATTAATGAATAATAATGATTATATTTATATTCTAAAAATGTATGATAATTACTGGGTCAGTAACTGACACCATACTACGCATGCGCAAACGGGAACTCCTAAATAAAGCTGTTTTTTTTTTTTACTAAGTTAAATACACATCTGGATTCAACCTATACACAGTTCATGAAAGGTTTCCAGCAGCAGCAGTTTGTTAGGAATACATATAAGAAGGCAGAAGAAGTATAAGAATCTGCAATCTAAAATTCTGTTGGTGAAATCACCTTGGAAATAATTTATTATGATCTAAAAGATAAGAAGAGTTCTGCAGGCCCTTCCCAAACAAGAGGAGAACAGTAGGTAAACCTGTATTCCACTAGAGGGCAGAAGAGGAACACAAGACCAGAGGTTTGTTATTACTGCACTGGAATCATTCCTCTGCCCAGGAGAGTCTGAGTCTCATCCTCTTGAAATGAATATATTCATATCACACAATTTGTATTTTACCTTCTGCGGGACTTCCCATCGCGTTCGAGCTCCCGAACGGCTTCCAGCAGCCTTCTCCTCATTGTTAAAGGTTATTTTATGTTTTCAGTCTTTAGCTCTCCTTCCATGTGCCAAGCCCACCCTCTGGCAACATTACCACTTAAAGCCTGATGTCTAAAAGCCTGGAAGAAAACAAAAAAAAAAAACTGGGTAGCTTAGCATCCCATTATTTACAGCCCAAATGTGGTTTTTCCTCAGAAAGCAAAATAAGAGTTACTATATGCTGGAAATCCACCGAAAGGAGCGTTGGTATAGAAGTGACCAATATGGGGTTTTTTTTTAAGGCCGATGCCAATACCAATATTTTGGAATTATATCTGATATTTTGTGCTGATATTCAATATGTTTATGTTTATGTTTATGTTTATTTAAGGATCCCCATTAGAAGCACATGGATATGCCTCTAGTCTTCCTGGGGTCCTGGACATAGAAATACAATACAGACATACAATAAGAAAGTACAGTCAACTTTAAGATTAAAAAAAACAAAAAAACAACAACAACCAGGCAAGCTAAGCAGATATACAAATGAGTGAAATTAAGGATAAAGTGATAACAGATAACAGTACAATTAAACATAATAACAAAGAAAAAAAAAACACTTAATAGATATAAAAGTGATCCTAAAGCAAGCAGACTAAACAGATAGACGAAGGCATGAATTTGAAAATATAAAATAACATAACCTAACAATTAGACATACATACATGTAGGGGTATGTACTTATCCTGTTAATCTTTAATAATTCAATATCTTTAAATTTGACATTTCATGCCAAAAACGTTCAAAAAGTCACAAGTATTCTTGTCAGGGTGGAAAAGTCTGAAACAACATTTAGACCATGGGACACTAAAACTCTCCACTGAAACCCACACTACTAGTAATAATAATAATAATAAAACATATTCCTGCATACTGTTGGAATCTGATCAAAATGTCTCATTCGAATCAAGTCAGGTTAATGGCTTCCCATAGACAACCAGTGTGGTATTGATCAGTTACTACAATAAACACAGTATGTAATCAATCATTGCCAAACAGATGATTTGCTTAGCCTTGGCAATGGTTTTTGTATGGGAGCTGCCATATGTGTGTTTTCACTGAATACACAATGCGGTCGGTTTGGAGGGGGAATGTCATTAATACAGATGTCAACGTCAACAGCTATTAATCTGACAAAAAAAATATGAGTCAGCCCTAATGCGAGAGCAGCCTCGGGGGGTCTCTCTCTCTCTCTCTCTCTCTCTCTCTCTCTCTCCAGCTCTTACATTTGCTGTTCGAAACAACGCCGTTACTTCGGACACTTTCTTCTGACTGTGCAGAGAAAGTTGGGAAACGATCAAAGATCATCTCTATCTCTGAGCTCAATCAATCATGCGATATAGGCTCCGATTGCATTCTGGTCTTCCCGTCCTCCCTCCTATCCTTCCATCCCTCTCCTCCCGTGCCTTCCTCCTGAGCCCAGATTATGGTCAGATTAGACAGGAAGAATAGCAGCAGGGCTTTAAATAGGGAACAATGGTCATTCAGCAGCAGCAGATTACAGCACAGGCATCTGCATTCCACAAAATTCAAGCAGTGACGAGGTGAATTTAAGTGTGTGTGTGTGTGTGTGTGTGTGTGTGTGTGTGTGTGTGCGAGAGAGAGATTGAGAGAGAATATGCTGAGCCACAAAAACCCTGAAGGAGGAACTGTTTCTCCCTCTCCCTCGCTCATCTTTTATTGAACGAGGGAGCGCAGAGAGACTTGAGGGTGTTCCTCTCTCCTGTATGTAGGCCTTTCGCTCTCTCTCTCTCTCTCTCTCTCTCTCTCTAATACCGTTATCGCAACTTTTCCCCCCCTCTTGTTCCCTCTCTCTCTCTCGTTCTTAAACTTTCATGTAAACCGTTTTTGATGGATTCCTTCTGTGTAAAGCGTGTTATTATTGTTATGCGGTACGTGGGGAAAATAAGCGCCCCGGTTCTCAACCTCGCAAGGTAATTTTGGGGGAGGTCGCGGGGTGATTTATGGAACAGGAAAAAGACATATTTCTACTATACAAATGTTTTATCGTGTCTATTTTTTCAGATTTTTCCGTAATTTTTACTTTTTTTCTTGTAAAATACGGAATTGTTTTTAGCCTCTGTGCCTCCCCTGATAATGATCTGATTTTAAAAATTGCACATTCCTGTGTTCACGTCACATCGGGAGAAGCGGAAGAACAAGTTGACGTCTCGTCTGCAGCTTTGAACTCACTGGAATGTCTACATGTAACCCAGGTTTCAAACAGAGCAATAAATAGTCCTTTCATGCATGGTGTCCACTACAGTGGACAGATATTTGGAAGCCATTTTGAACCATTTAAGTTGTAGTACCATGTCCCAACCACCAGGTGGCGGACCCCCAAAGCGTTGTCTACAATTCCATTTGATTATTATCTTTGGCTCTCTTTGTCATTTTGAGATATTGCATCATAAATTCAAAATGGCGGAGGGGAGAGGAGATGCACCAAGTACCTCAGGAATATCTGTTAAATCCTTTTATTCTCAGAAAACCAAATATTTTTCAGCTAACTAAGATGTTAGAAATACTTTTATCCAGATTTTAATCATATTTTTCTGTGACTGAAAATACATCTATCCACTCCAGTGGATGTATCTGTCCACTGCAGTGGACACCATGCATCAACGGTATAAAAAGTAATTCAGTGGAACTCAATATAGGTCCAAAAAAACATATGTTTTTAAAAAAATGTTCTTATGTGTATTCATACCATTTGCTCTTAGTAAATGTTTTAAAAACATGTTTTTTCGGACCTATATTGAGTTCCATTGAATCACTTTTTATACCGTTGATGCATGGTGTCCACTGCAGTGGACAGATGCCTAACTCCTTCAAAATAAAATATATTGAAAAAAAAAAAGTTATTGGCATGATTTTTCACTTGTTTAAAAGTAAAAACAAACATTAAAAAAAATATTACTTTGTGATTTAATAATTCATGCCTGAAATAGTAAATTAAATAACAATAAATAAATAATAAATTAATTCATGGTAATAATCTTTCTTAAAACATGTCAAAATGTTGCGCTGTTGGTTTCATGCAAGTTTTACGTGAGTTAAGAAAAAGGTTTGACAATCCCTTTTAATTGAACTTGACCTCTCCTTTAATGTGCCCCTCCCCCTCGGCCTCCCGGTGCAGCTAGCATAGCTCAGAGTCTCTGGGAGTAGAGCAGAGCGAGGCCAGCAACTAGCGAGGGGAGCAGCAGAGACGAACGGCGTGTAGAGCCAGAATATTTTCACATCTAACTCAGCGAATTAAGGGTTTATTCCAACAAAACCGGAGTTGGTGATTGTTGAAACAGTGGAAAGACTAACCAAGACGGTTTTGGTGAGTTTTACTTTGTTTTTGTCGAGTTTGAATGAAGTGTGTTTTATGAGGAGCTAGCAAGGTATTTAAGCTCGTTTTAGTTCGGGAAAAGAGAGGAACTTGATTTCAGAAGGTTTATGGTTGTATTTTTCTGTTTAATAAGAAAAATAGGTGTAAGAATATTTTCTTGGTCGACATTTTGTGAGTTTAATTTGTGTTCATTGATTCACTGTGGAGATAAAAGAGCCAACGGCGGGAGAAAAATACTCCGCCGCCATTTTAAGTTAACGCTAACTTTTGTGGAGTAAAACAGTAACAGAATTGTACCCAATTCCGGCCACTGTATCCAATTCCGGCCACTCGAGTAATTTCCGGTGTTCCCAACCAATTCATACACATTTCAGAAGCTAGGTATCAAATTTCATAAATATCTATACACATTTAAGCATATAAAAAACTAAGCTACGAACTTCCCACTTTGGGGGACAGTTATTTCATGTAGAGAATCGGTATTGGCTGATAAATGGAAAAATAAGAGCTTTGAGTACATAGCCTGCACTTCTTACAAGTATCTGTAACATTGTGAAGGTACGGGAAGGGTTAATAAAGGGTTAATATCCAGTATATGAATACACCGACACGGACGAAAGTAAGTCCGGAATTTGATACGTGTTTTGAATCTCAAAAATAGGCGCGCTATCATCCATTTGCAGGGACTGGATACAGGATGAAATATATTGGTATATGATTGTGATTTTTTGCTCATATGTTGTCCGGAATTGGATGCCCTGATGTTATTTCTTTTGATCATTGTGAAGTTTTACAAGGACTACTGATAAAGAGACTTTATTTTCTGTATGGCCTCATACAGGCCAGAAGGTTGAACGTGGAGTAGGATTCTTCACTGGTGTGTGACATCCCAGCGACCGGATCACCCGCATACGGTTTGCCCGACCAAAATACTGCTTTGCCACTGTTGGGGTAGGACTGGATTTCCCCCCCCCCCCTCTCAGAGTTGAACAAATTGAACTGAAATACTGAACTGGAACTAAAAGGAATATCCTGCTTGAGTGTGACATTGCATTTAAGGAGTTGAACTGCCAATGTTGTACTGCATTGATGTTTGAGTCGAATGGTGAATCTTGATTGTGTTTCTCCTGTGAAGGTTAAACTTAAAGGATCAATTAACCTAAATCCCCAATAGGGATCTTAAAGGGTACTTACCTGTTCACTTGAAAACAAGAAAAGAGTTAACTCGAAAAGGGAAATAGCTAAAATAAATAGGTCTGATCTGTCAAATTGAGGCTGTTAACCTAGGAAAATACAGACTGGTCTTAATTTAAACGAACAATATCTAGTTGAGGTATCTAGTTCAAGTACAACAGATATTGCTAATTTTTCCTAAGTAGACTTCATTAGTGCTGTTGTATTACAGTGAATATTACTGATAAAGGTAGATTCACAGGTATTTATGTTTCCCACTTGTGTTGACACATTTCCACACTTTCTGATGTGTCAAGTGGGAGATATTTGTGAGTTTTTTGGTTGTTAGTTAGCAACCTGCAAATTGATATGGAATAATATCTTTTGTCTTGATTTGACTGATTTGGTACCAGTAGTATTTCAGCATTATGCGGTTTGTCATTTGCAGAGCCAGAAGAGAGTAGCATGTGGAAAAGAAAAGACAGATTGAGCAGCGAGGAAAATGGATTTGACCTATATATTCAAGATGAGTATTAATTCACTGCATTAAATATGCCCTTTTATATAAAAAAATCTGTATCTTTTCTGTTTTTGTCTTTAAAAAAGGGGGGCCTTACCAGTGAAATTGTCAATATACAGACACGAGGTAAATGGAACCACAGAAACGGCACCATCTGCTGGTCACAAAATCACCAGCATTTCCCACCATTAATGGTTAACTTATGTCAGAGGCAGTGGAAACTGAAAGTAGAGTTTGACATTGTTTAACAGAGCGGAGACGCCATTACAGGGTGCAAGATCTCTACTGAAAAACACATTTGGAGGATTGTAAGCAGCAAGCTGAAGTGAATGTGATTTTTGTGAGTCTTGCTACTGAAAAATCATTTGGATACCAAAGGAAATGGCAGAGAAAATGTCTCTTCTTGAAAGTTACTTGAGTTGCCATGTGTGTTCGGAGACTTTCCGAGACCCCGTGTCTCTGAGCTGCCACCACAGCTTCTGTTCCAGCTGCCTGAACCAATTCTGGGAACAAGCTAAAATCAAGAACTGTCCCATTTGTAAAAGAAAATCCGCGAAGGCTCATCCAGGAGTGAACCTTACACTGAAGGAACTAGCTGACTCCTATGCTGGGGGACAGAAAGCTGGGTCATCTGAGACGGATAAAGGGGAGGAGAAAGTAGTGTGTGGTAAACATCCAGAAGAGCCCAGATGGTTCTGTAAGGAGGAACAGAGAGCTGTGGGTCCGGTCTGTGAGTCGTCTCACTTCCACGGTCACAAGATGGTTCCCCTAGAACGAATAGTCAGTGACCTGAAGGAGCAGATGAAATCCGAGTTAAAGTCTCTACAGGACAAGAGGAAGAAATACGAGGAGGTTGAGAAGAAATACCATGAAGTGGTTCAACACTCCATGAGCCAGCTGGCGGCCACAAAGAGGCAGATCAGAGTAGAGTTCCACAAGCTCCACCAGTTCCTGAGAGAGGAAGAGGAGGTCAGACTGTCGGCTCTGAGGGAGGAAGAGGAGCAGAGGGGGAAGACTGTCGCCAGAGAGATGAAGATCATTCAGGAGATGATCTCCTCTCTCTCAGAGAATGTCTCTGCTGTCGAAGAAGACCTGCAGAAACGCAACGCGCCGTTCCTCGCCAGTTATAAACCCACTCAGACCAGCGCCAGAGCCCAGTGCTCGCTGCCGGATCCGCATCTGGTCTCAGGAGCGCTGGTCGATGTGGCCAAACACCTGGGCAACCTGTCCTTCAGAGTCTGGGAGAAGATGAAGGGGAAGGTCAAGTTCAGCCCCGTCATTCTGGACCCAAACACCGCAAACGAGTGGCTCTCTCTGTCCGATGACCTGACCAGTGTGAGGCGTGGAGACAAGCGGCAGCTCCCTAGGAACCCAGAGAGACACACTAAGTATGCCACTGTTCTGGGCTCTGAGGGCTTCAGCTCAGGGAAACACAGCTGGGAGGTGGAGGTGGGAGATCTTCCTGGCTGGACTTTGGGTTTGGCTAAGGAGTCAGCTGACCGGAAGGGGAGGCAATATGCCTCACCGAGACACAGAATGGGGTGGTTAGTGCACAGCGGTGGAATATACACGACCGGGCCCGGTGAGACTCTCACAGTGACGAAGAGTCTCCGGAGGATCAGAGTCCAGCTGGACTATGACATGGGGGAGGTGTCCTTTTATGACTCTGAGGACGAGACTCACATCTACACGTATCGAGACACTTTCACTGAGAAACTCTACCCGTATTTCAATGTCGGAAAGGCCGGTGATGCTGAGACTGTTGATATCAAAGTCTGGCAAGCTGAAGCCTGTCTGTGATATGTACGAAGACATATTAGGATGAGGATCAGACTGATCAGGTAGATTAAGAGATATCGTTACATAAAACCAGGTCTTAATCTTAATGTCCAAGAAAATCTTTTTCCACTGCTACTGTGGAATCTACTGGACAAAAGGATGTGAAAAACTGCACACCACTATCATGAAGCATTGATGTTTATTACTGAATGTAAAGGTCTCATTCATGATTGTACCTTGTATGATTGCCTTTTATTGGCCTTCCCTTTACACTCAAAGTCTTATTAATACACTGTAATCAGCAAGGCCATTCTGCTGTGCTTTTATATCTTAGAAAACTTGGTGAAAATGACTCTCTCGTCACAGAAATTATATTTGCTACTTGTCCCTAAGGTCTAAAGTGACTTAGGCAAAATATTTTTCATGTACTTTTCTTCCTTTTCATTGTGGAGAAAAATACTCCGCTCACCCGGTATCAGACTTGGCTGAGGTGCTGGAGCTACAGGATATCAAACTGAATGAGAAGAGCATCCGCACACTCAAATCTGTGCAAGAATCTTTATAATATGCAAGCTTTCGGTCAGAGACCTTCTTCAAGGCTTCCTCTTCATTGTAAAAACATTCACAACTAAATAACTGTTTTCACTTGTTGAGTTTAAAGTGATTTTTGAGGGATCTTCATGCTTTGTTTAGCTAAGATTTATTAGAAGTGGTGATGATTGCATTTACCAATTAATTGAGTGTAATTGTGTATTATTTTCTCATACAAGTTGCTCTTTGTCATTTTGTTTGTAATTGTTATGATTGCCATGATGTTGCTTTTTGGTAAGATTTCTCTTGAAAAATAGTTTTTGATTCTCAATAGGACTACACGGTGAAATAAATGTTAAATGATGATGATGATGACGCTAAATGATGAAACATCATTAAATCACCAGGTGCCTGTTAGGTTAGCAACATCTTCGATAGCAATATAGTATACATGAACTGCACAAAAAAATTTGAACGTTTGTGATGTTATTTTTCCTTCCTTCATCACACATTAGTTTTAGTGTGTAATATTCCTGGATCTTCTGGTATTTCAGTTGTGTGGGTCTGTTGGTTTTCCCTGTGGAACCAAGTGATCTGATATGTTTTCTGATTCAGTCTTTCACTGTGGAACAACAAACAACCACCAATAAAGTCAGAAATCAATTATTATTTAATACTTTCTGTCTATAAATACCTTTTCATACAATGTACATCAGATTGATGCTTCTTACTATAATGTATGGCTAAAATAGTAGGGATTTATATAAAAGATTGTCAGGCTAAAAAGATAGGTAAACTATTCCATAAATAAAATGGTGAGTAAACTGAGTTTAGGTTGTTTTTCCCCCACTATTGTACATCCCTGCCTTTATGACTATGAATATACAGTGGTGATCAAAATTAGAGAACAATTTATGAACACTTGATTTTTTCATAAATAATGTAATCTTCATTGCTCAAAATTTGAAGGATTTTTTGTTGAGGCTATACCATGCTACTAGAACAGTGTTTTACAAAATAACAAAGGCACTTCAACAAAAAACCTTTATTTTGCGAAAAACACAATGATCAAAATTAGAGAACAGCAATGACTGTAGCACGGAAAAGATTACAACTAAAATTTCTGAAGGTTACAACAGTCAACAATTAGTAGGAAGTGTACAGGCCCTTGCTTTGAATGACTTCAGCACATCTGCGGCCACAGGACATCACCAGTCTCTCACACTGCTCTGATGTGATTTTGGTCCACTCTTCTTCCAGTCTCTTCCACAGTTCAGTGACTGTAGTGGGTTTCTTAGCCATAACTTTGTCGCCAAAGATTTTCCAGAGGTTTTCTATTGGGTAAACCCAATAGATCAGGACTCTGGGCTGGCCATTTCATTATTTCAATGTTTTCAGCTTCAAGGAACTGCTTTACCTGTTTTGCTGTGTGACAGGGGGCATTGTCCTGCATGAAAATTGCTGGCTGATTGGGTGATGAACGCAGGGCAGGAACCGCATGTTGTCGAAGAAGGTTCTGATAAACATTTGCATTCACTCTGCCATGTAGCTGTATAAGAGGCCCAACTCCTGCTGCAGAAAACATTCCCCAGACCATGACACTTCCTCCTGCACCTGTCACTGACTTCTTTACACACTTTGGGTTCAGTCTTTCCCCAGTTTGACGACGAACATAATGTTTCCCATCGGACCCAAATAAATTAAACTTGCTTTCATCACTAAAGTGAACTTTGGACCAGTTCTCCTCTGTCCACACAACATGTTCCTCAGCAAAGGTTAGTCTAGCCTTTTGATTCCTTCTGCTAATGAGAGGTTTGGTCACTGCAGTGCAGGCTTTCAGTCCAAATTCTGTTAAACGTCGAGACACTAATGACGAGACAGATCCTTACCCCGTTCAGCGCTGAACTGACGAGCAATTCCAGCTGCAGTGTTGAACCGATTGCCCATTGAGATTCTCCGCATTATCCTGTCCTCTCTTGCATTTGTCTTTCGTGGACGACCAGCCTTCTTGGGGGACTTGAATGAGTTTGTGATGTTGTGAAGACGCAATATTCTAGAAATCACAGATTTGGAACGACCAACTTCTCTTGCTATGGCTGAAAGGGTCATCCCTTTGGCCTTCATCTGGACAACCTGCTGCCGGAGGGTTTCAGTCACTTTAGAACGGCTCACCATCTTGCAAAGTCAGTGAAAACTGGAAAGTTAGGCTGCAAGTTAAATAGGGTTTGTCAGATAATTAAGGAAATAAGCACCAGGTGTCAGATTAACACCACTAACTGGGAGGTATCTGAAAGTGTTCTCTAATTTTGATCAGTGTTCTTTTTCAAATATCTCATTAAAGTTTTTTAAACTGTGCTTCAGAATATATGTAACTCATGAAATATGCTTAAAAAACTGCTCTTTTACTCCTGTTTGGATAATTTCAAATAGGAGTAAACAGTGACCTTGAAATTTAGGAAATTGTAGGTTGTTCTCTAATTTTGATCACCACTGTATACTGTGGAAATGACATAGGGAAAAAATATACAATTGCAGTTTAATTTAGTGCAGAATCCTCCTTACATATATCCTTTAATTTCATGTTGGTACTTTCTAATAAAAAAAAACATTGCATTAAGTTTGTCAATAAGGCTTTTATTTTGAAAGTTGTGAAAAACTCTTATGTTTTTTTCCCACGCTTTCAAGGTTTAACTTTGAAAGCTGAACCCGGAAGTCATACTGTTTAGTAATTCTGGCTGACTTCACACTAGCATAGTTGTTTTTTTTCAACGATAAATCTTTATTGACAATGACACTCATGAATTATAAGATGTATTATAAATTCCAATACCACGTTTAAGTGCAGAGGTAAAACCAAAATCACATGTGGACATATAGAAAAATAAAATGACACTAACATAGTAGGAAGACGGTGTATTTTGAAACGGCGTGAAGCTAAAGATGTGCTACTTATGGGTTTCCTTTAGTTTCACTTAATATATCAATAACATTTTTCAGTTCATATAAAGACTTTGCTGACAATATACTCACATCTTTATTTTTCTTGCACCAATACATCACAGATAATTTCTTTATATGGACTATTTTGTGTTCCTGCGACCAACCAGCACCTGATTCTAAGTGGCTGTGTGACTACTTTCCAATAATTTGTCAGATATTTAGCAATGGATTACATGAGGTAGAATGTGAAACTGTCCGAATGTGAAGCGGGGTGTTGCTGGAAAGGATCAAGCATCAATAAATAAAGGTTAAAAAAAAAACAGCATTCTAATCCAGTCCCAGTCTCCAGTATCTCAAATGTGATAACTATCTAAAAGGCTTTACGTTTTATGTCCACGATTGATTCGCTCGTAAAACAATTTATTTTTATACTCAGTTACTCATTTTGTCTTTGATTTTTTTATCAAACGGGGTTCAGTTTTATAAACTTTCATTGAATCAGCATTTAACCTTTTCAGATCAGATTTTGCCATTTAAATCCTCGTCCAAATGAATCCAAGATCTGTCATCAGTTGACTCATCATGTGACAATAGAAACTCTACCAGTGTTGTCTGATTAGACTGGCAAATGAACATTCCCTCTCACTGTCTCTGCCAGGCCAGAACACACTGACCAGACTCAGTGTGACAGCCTCATGGTGAGAGGCGAGGATGACTGGGACAGAGAACTGGGTGTTACATATGGAGGTGTGTGTGTGTGTGTGTGTGTGTGTGTAGCCTTCTGATTGTTATTACTGATTATAAATAATGTGAATTAAAGCTGCAATGAGTAAAACTTTTTGACCACTAGAGGGCGACAGAAACCACAACACATTTGTAAATAACACACAGCAAAGCCACTGCACTACGGAGGCCTGCTAAGGACAAGTATTTTTGTTTGTTAATCCATATATCATCCTTCCCTTCCTTTGCCCTTCAAAGTAAACTTTCAATTATAATTCCATCCATCAGGCCTGTTTAAATGTTTTCCCCATGGTATTTCATGCATCTTGAATGTTCCACCATGTCGTTTAGTTTTCATTTAGAGCATGATTTTGAAATTCCTTTGTCTTTCCTTCCTTCCTTTATGTTTATGTTCCTGTCTTCAATTTTTAGCATTGTTTTTTTTATTAGTGTTTGTTGTCACTTTACATCTTTGTGCAAATAAACTAAACAAAAAAAGGTATTGAGCTTGTACAGACTCAGACTCACACAGCATTATGGGTACATTTTGATGTCACCGAAAACATGGCACCTTAACCTGAACTACTACTGTTTCCCTTGTACTAGAAGTAAGCTACTACTGCTCAGTCAAAGAGGGAGGGGGAATCATGTGATACCTGGTTTATTCATGGCATCAGGGAGACTCCGGCACAGGGGATCAAAGGTTCATGTAAACAGCCTGACTTGAATAAGACCACTGACAGTCCCGGTCTACGGTAAAAGTCAGTACGGCTGCTAAAATAGTAAAAGGAATGTTGTAATCCATCAGCCGCTGTAGCCAAGGGATTAAAAAATTACAACCACCGCTTCACATTTCCCCATTTTCATGAGCATCCCTATTTATTTTTTTTTAGATAGCTTTAAAAAGGTACAGAGAGAGAGAGGAAGTTCTGCTTTCTACAAGCTTTTAACAAACTGCCGCTGCACTCTTGCTCCACCCCACAAGGATTCGCGGGAAGTGTTAGACACGAGAGCTACCATCGGATTAACATTTCCAGTACTGACGATCCCATAAGGGAAGAATTATTCATGAAGAGAACTAGGAAAGCCTGTTGGAGAGAGAGAAAGCAGAGTGTGTTTTAAAAGGGGGGATTTTTCCAGTTCCCCAAAAAATCAAAAAATCAAGACTGGTGCGTGTCTGAAATATCAGAATGTGGGATATGTGTGTGTGTGTGTGTGTGTCATGTAATGTTACCTACTATCCCATTGTATGTGGGTTAGACCAATATATCTGTTTACATCAGATGGATTCCATTTAATCTTCCATCTTTTTTCTTAATCCTCTTCTTCTTGTCTCTCTGGGTTTCAGTGGAGAGTTTCAGTGTCCCATGATGGTCTAAATCAGCGGTTCTCAACGCGGGGCCCGGGGACCACCAGGGGTCCTTCAGCATTATTTCATTTACAAGAAGTTAACACAATTAGAGACTGTAGAAGAATGACTATTTAGATGATAGTTTCTCTGTTATCTCTCTACCTACAATACAGACAGTCATTGACTTCTGGACAAAATCATATCTAATGATAAAACTGTTCTCAGATTTGGGTCTGAGAGACAAAATCTCATCAAATGGGGGTCCGTGGCTCTAATGTGGACTAAATTTGGGGTCCTTGATATGAAAAAGGTTGAGAATCACTGGTCTAAATGTTGTTTCAGAGGCTTTTCCACCCTGTCAAGAATACAATTCAGGGGGAGACACTGAATCCTTACATTTTTTTTTGGGGCATGAAAATGGTCAAATCTAAAGATACTGAATATTGGTGCAAAATATCAGCTTTTCGTAGCAATTCGATCCAAAAATTTCAGAAGCAGCATTTCAAAAACACATTGGTCAAACCCTAGTGTGCGTGCATGTAGGTGTGCATCATGTATCATGTCTGCTTTTTTTAAAACCACGTGGACTCAAAAGTCTTTTTTTTCCAGATTATGATCCATTTCAGGGCTTATTCATTGCATAACTGTCATTATTGTCTCTGGAATGTCATAAGACCCTCAGGAAAATAGAGAGATCATAAATACAGTATCATGAAATGTATGTTTTCTTCATGTGGCGACTGTCACGATTAGTGTGTATGATTGTGTAGAAGAATTTCAGAATAAAGGTCTAGAATTACAGCATATAAAGTACATTTAATCTCTGTCACGGAAGCTACGATAACAGAGCAGTGTGGATAACATCACCGATATTTAATGCCAATATAATTGTGCTGCCATAACAAAAATGACAATAACTATAATCACCAGTTACAATCAACAGTCACAAGTAAAATGTAAGGAGGCAGTTGAAGGATTTTGATTTCTGTTTAAAGAACAACTTGACAGCTCCTTGAAATTAAAAAAAAAAAGCAATAAGCTTTATTTGCAGGACTGAGATGACAAAGTCAGCTCAGATGTCATCAGCAGTGTCACGGAGTCAGAGGCCTCACTCAGGTCCTCCCACCACCTGGATCTCTTCGAGTCCTCCTCCTCTTCCTCCTCCTCGACTCTGACCTCCACGACGTCTCCTTCGCTCAGGACGAACCAATCATCTGGCAGGAGCAAACATACAGTCAGATCAGCAGGTCAGTTCTGTTCACATGGATATGACTCATGTATCTTATGTATCTATAACCTCAAATTACACAAATATATGTGCCTTACCTAATGCTAGATGTAGAGGCTGTTGCGGTGGGTTTTCCATCTTAATATTTCAGATAGTTGGTAGCAGGTAGTTGTTGGTAGTAAATTCTTGCACTTGTGTCTTTAGAAGTTTGCTTGTGAGAAAGCGAGTGTGTGTGTGTGTGTGTGTGTGTGTGTTGTAGACTGGACCGTTCATGTATTCCATGTTGATTGTGACTTCAGTATGGCTCTCTAAGCTCTGTGGTAGAAACTGCTTTAGTAACTCAGACCCTTATTATATATAGAATATAATATATAGAATATGACAAATATGTGTTATAATCATCTAGTCCCATATCTTTTCTCTGATATATTGATAAGAGCAAGATAATGTGTCGGAATGCATGAAGAGATGGCAAAAAATAAAAAGTCAATACATATTCATCCTTTTTTAAACATAACATCATAGTTAATTACCAAATTTGTGAATGGGTGGCACATTTTTGAACAGCTAAAATTTCAACTTTCCTGTTAATGTAACAATACCCAGTAATGTAATAATTATCATATTGATGGGAAAAAAAGTTACATTAACAGTAGTTACATTTTATTACATGAATGGGAAATGTATTGCGTTAACAATATTACACTATTAGCTGCAAGTTTATTACATTAATGGAAAGTTATTAACAGATGTTGATAATTACAAGGAAATGCCATAAGCAACTGGGCACAATTAATTATTCTTCAATAAGTAATACCAGACTAGAGACATTCCTGCATTCTTTCTAGGGGTTTGCAAGAAAATGAACAAAAAATGAGTAAAACATCGAAGCATTTACCAGTAGAATTTTTTTTTTAACTTTTATTTTTGACAAAAAAAAAAAAAAAAAATACCACAGCAATGAGCGCTCAGCACCAGAGATGGAGACAAATGAACAGGAGGATTACCACTTTAAGATGTTATTTCCCTACAGGTGACACTTACTAAGCTTTGAATAATGGATGCATGGTACAGTCTTCTGCACTTTGCTAAGCTAACAGCATGGAGGATGGAGAGAGGGAGAGAAAGAGAGAGAGAGAGGAGACGTGGATTTACTCTACGGCATTCTCTATAAGCTAGCAGGGGAGCAGACAGATGACAGGAGTGACACATGGCCTTTGAATACATTTCCATACACACACACACACACACACACACACACACACACACACACACACACACAGGCTGAATCCCTGAACAGGTGATAGCATGCATATGCATGCTTCTTTGGCATTCTCTGTTATCGAGGGAGCTGTCAGTGAAGTTCCTCCAGGGAAAACATTAAAAAGACAAAGAGAGAGAATGAAAGAAAGAAAGGTGAAGAAGAGAGGGATGGAGAGGCTCGACCGATAGGGTTTTATCAGGGGGTTTTTTTTGAGTGAAGCTGCCAATAGCTGATATTTTGAGCCGATATTCAGTGTATTTACATTTGATTTTTTTTTTTTATTATTATTATTCATGAGTGCGGACTTGATGAGACGGCTGCTGAATCGAATGAGAATCAACACACTTTGGGAGGGAGGAGGTGAGCTAGGACAGTGGTTCTCAACATGGGGTCTGGGGACCACCAGGGGTCCTTGAGGGGGTTCCAGGAGGTCGCCAGCAAATAGATGAAATGTTACACTTCACCGTTATTTAATTTACAAGAAGTGAACACAATTAGAGAATGTAGAAGAATGACTGTTTTGATCATAGTTTCACTGTTATCTCTCTACCTACAATACAGATAGTCATGGAATTCTGGACAAAATCATATCTGACAATAAAAATATTCTCAGATTTGGGTCAGAGAGACTCATCAAATGGGGGTCTGTGGCCCTAATGTGGACTAAATTAGGGGTCCTTAATATGAAAAAGGTTGATCTAGGAAACTGTTTAACTAAAAATCTTGTATTTCGTTTTGGGAAAAAGTTTCTCATTGAAAATGTACTGAGCCTTGTGATTCCTGTGTATTTCCATGCTATGTATGGACTATGCAGTCTCAAATAAAAACAAACTGTCACTCACTGTGATTCCATTCATTGAACCTTTCCTTAATGGTAATCCCAGTGAGATTTAATAATCTTTTTTCCCAAGAATGATTTTACCAAGAAAGCCAAAACTGCTCTCATATCACAGGGAGTCATGTTCCAATGAAGGATAAGAATGACTGAGAGTTCTAGAATTCATTTTATCTTACAGAGTTTATACTAAAGCACAATCATGTACCGTCTCTTTGTGGGAAAACAAAGCTGACTGTGTGTACTCAGCATTGTGGCGTCAATATAAAAGCCCAGGGCTGGAGCCAACTCAATTCCCTTTTCATCCAGAGAGGGAGAGGATTTGAAACATTAAAGTGTCTCGCTTTTACTGTGGAAATTAAACTGCCATTGAATACCTGTATAAACTTTGAACACAGGCTTACCCGACCAAAAGGATTTTATGCAAAGTTGACAGACTGCAGCCAGACAGTAAAACAGTCATTCGGCCACATGCAGTCAGTCAATCAGGCAGCCAGTCAGCCAGAATCAGTTAACCAGTCAGTAAGTGATGGGACGATATATCGATAATTCAATATATCGCGATACAAAAATCTGACAATACGTATCGTGGGGCAGAAAAATTATGGTAACACTTTATAATAACCATCATTAATAAATGGTAAATTGATAGTTAATTAAACTTTAGTTAATAGTTATTTTACTGTTAACAAACAATGAAATTATCATGAATAATGTTTACTAATTATTAGTAATGCTATAATTTATGTTATTTTATCATTAGTTTGTGTAATATAAAATAATTTGTTTATAAATTATATATTGTATCATAGCTGATAAGAGACGGTAAAAAGGGTAAAAAGCTATGATACAATATATAATTTATAAACAAATTATTTTATATTACACAAACGAATGATAAAATAACAAATTATAGCATTACTAATAATTAGTAAACATTATTAATGATCATTTCATTGTTTGTTAACAGTAAAATAACTATTAACTAAAGTTTAATTAACTATCAATTTACCATTTATTAATGATGGTTATTATAAAGTGTTACTAAAATTATTTGCGATATTAGCTCCATGTTATTCTGCTGTAGTAATCACAAATGAGACGCTTCACCATCACAATTTCACAAACTCTCCATTGAAATTATATTATTTGCACTTTGTAATGACATTTTTTAATCGTTGTTTACATTATGGTGGAAAATCCAATATGGCAGACAATGATTGTTCTGGAGGTAAATTTGTAGACTGTGTGCACCAAATGTCATGTCGTTCCAACTGGTGGTGTGGGAGTTATAACTGGTTATTAATTTTTTTTTTAATTTGCTGTGTAATTGCAGCTCCCCCTGTGGGCCAATCAGCATCATTTAAGAAACGCTGGAACACAGCGGTGATAATCAGTGGTGTCTAAGATCGTGTGGCAGACAGACAAACAAACAAACAAACAAATGACTGAACAGTATACCTTCCCACCCGAACCAACAGTGTGTGTGTGTGTGTGTGTGTGTGTGTGTGTGTGTGTGTTTTCCAGGATGCCGAGAATGGATTTGTGTTGTGTTAAGCCGCATCCTTAGCGAACAAGCCACACACAAGACCACAAAGTGACTGTTCTCTGGTGTTTGTCCACTTACTGTACATCTCTACAGTCTCAACTGCTATTGCTTATGTCAGTGGTTCTCAACGTGGGGTCCGGGGACCACCAGGGGTCCTTGAGGGCATTCCAGGGGGTCCCCAGCAAATTGATGAATTGTTAAACTTCATTATTTTGTCGTTTTAGGATGACTATTTTGATCATAGTTTCACTGTTATCTCTCTACCTACAGTACAGATAGTCATGGAATTCTGGATAAAATCATATCTGACAATAAAAATATTCTCAGATTTGGGTCCGAGAGACAAAATCTCATCAAATGGGGGTCCGTGGCCCTAATGTGGACTAAATTAGGGGTCCTTGATATGAAAAAGGTTGAGAAGCACTGGCTTAAGTGTTCAGTTCAGCGGTGTACTTTTAATCTGAATCGGTTTTATTCAGAAAATCAATGCAAGCTGTTGATAAGTTGATATTCAGCATATCTCCACCAGCTGGTCTTCAAGAACTCATATCGCTGTTCATCCAGATAACACCACTATTGATCAAGTCGTCACAAAGCCAACAAATCTCTGAAACCAACTTCTTTAAAAAGGCATACTGAGTGGGATTTTGCTGCCTGTGGCTCGTAAACACAACTTTCAAAGTCGACCCCCTCCTCCCTGCGGTTGCCAGAACGGTAAAAACCAGTAAAAAAGTACGAGGCGGAAAGCCAAGCAGACGAGACTCGTTCCAAAATGAGAGTGAATCTGTTGGTCTGTTGGTCAGTTCGGGTCATGTGGTCTGCTTTAAAAAGAAAGCCTTTCTCTCTGCTTCACCTAAAAAGACGATTTGCTATTACAGGTCTAAGAATGTAAGAGACTTTCTTGAAAGACCTTTGGGCAGCATGACCGGTTTCTTCCTCTTGCTGTGAATGTACAGCATGCTTTCACCAGCCATACTACTTCTAAAACATATAGCATAAAACAATGTGTTTACGCATATATCTGCTGGTGTCATTTACCTTATCTCATGTGGGTTACAATACATAGGTAAGACTATTCGACCAGTAAAAAACGCGGATTGCAGATCACAAGGGTTGGTAATATAGAACAGAGGTTACTTAGGTCAGAATATAAATGTATTTTCTACAGGAAACCTCTATATCCTACGGAAGGGGATTAGGGCCACTCAATAAAATAAAAAAACGACTCAATTATGAGTTTTTTTCTCCGAATTTTGACTTTATATCTCGATATCTCGGAATTCTGACTTTATTTTTTCCACGATTCTGAGTTTATCTCGGAATTCTGTTTGTGAGAAATTGTGAGGAATAAAGTCAGAATTGTGAGTCAAACAATTTAGTCGTTTTTTTTAATTTTCTTGAGTGGCCCTAATCCTCTGAATGAAGAATTATCTCTTGCCTTGTTTCTTTTAATATTTCAGTAACCTTTTTGTAACTCTCATGTATCTCATGCAATGTAATCTCTGTAGTCTCATGTCAAATTAGACCTGATAACTGTCTGTATCCATGCAGTTGTATAACCTTCCTATGGCCTCAGCTGCCTTGCTGATGAACTGATTGTTGGTTGCCGCTAGTCTCTCTGATTGGCTCCCACTGATTCTGGAGGAGTCTATAAATAGGTCTTTGCATAGTGAGTCTTTGCATGGTGCTGAGGATGACCCAAACATGCCCTTACGTAATTGGCCCCATATATCAGCAAAACGATTTTTCACCCGGTTATGTAGAAACATAACCTACGTGTCAAGTGTTTTAGTGCATTCTGGGAAACAAGCTGCAGGATGCTACGGGCCATGTCTGATTGTTTTTTTTTACTAGAGCTCCAGTTTCCAGTAACAGTACAGTGATCAGATTGATAAGCACTGAATTGATATGCTACTGTGTTCCCTCTGTAAAAATTTGCTCACACACTATCCTTCTGCAGGGTTATGCAATTATATTTCAATTTGATCGTTTGCCCCGCAGTGTTAACGGCGTACACTGTATATTTCGGTAAGCAGAGAGCGAGATTAGATTGTTGTGGTTATTATGTTGTCAACTTTATTACTTTTTGTGTGTGCCACCAGCCATTCCTAATTGGATTGTGTTAGTCTGTATCCCTTCAGCGAGAGGAGGCTCAAACCTATAAAATATTCCAATTATTAAGCTGGGAGTAGTGAAGCGGAATATGCGCCTCAATTTCATATTTCCCCTAAAAATAGAAACACAAATGGATGAGAAACGAGGTGTGTGTGTGTGTGTGTGTGTACCCATGCGCGCATCTGGTTATAGAATGAAACCGCCTCAATATAAAGAACAATAGAGAGCAGTCCATCATTTTTTTGCACACACAATTCCCATAGGTCTCTCCTCATCTCTCTTTTCTCTTTCAAATACCAGCATAGATCCTATGTTTTTGCCATATCCACCCTCAATGTAGGTCACACACACACACATAGGCACGCGCACACACACACACACAATACTCTCAAGTATGCGTACACACTCACGTTCCTTCACGAGCCTCGGTTTGCTTTGTAATGCCGACGAAAAAGACGATCTCGTGAGCAGAGTTCCGGTCGACCGGAGAATGCTGAGCCAGCAACTTCCCTCTTCATTATTCATTAAGAGCAAGTTAAATGAGGGTGTGCCCTATTTACAAATCATCGCAATCAACAGCGTTCACTCTGTCACACACACACACTCTCTCACACGCACACACACTTGACACATTTGCATTCAAAAAACCAAGTGAGGCCCTTGAAAGAGGCAGCATGAAGTCCAAAGGCAGAGCAGTAAAGCCTTTATCGCCCAAATCCTCGCCTTTTACCATTTGTTATTAGTCTTTAGTTTCAGTGTATATACAGTATGTGATTAATTTTGCAGTTTTGAGAGTTCAACTGAATTTCCGTGCTTGCTCAGCAGTGGATCTTTTCCAAAGCTGAATAACATTTGACATTTTAGGTTTAGCTGACCATGCGTACATACATCCGCAGCCAGCCCATAGTGCAGAAGGAAGCCAGGCTGAAAAAGGAATGGAGAACTCAGAGGTAACAGCTAGTACACTGAACTGGTACACATAGAAAAGCAAAGCCCCTGTTTCCCAATAGCATCTTAGCAATAAGCATATGTCCACACTGCGAGCACCATGATCAACAAGTCACTGGAAGTCCAATCTCGGAACCCATCGTCTTTCGGTCTGACGACAATTAGACTCTGGCGGTGACGGCCAATATTTTGGGGTTTCCGGTGTAGCCAGCGAACACCCGGGCCAAGACTTCCTCTTCCATGCGCTGGTCATTGTTTACAGTCCGATTAGCAACTTGAGACGCGAGAGTCGAACGTTTCTCCACACAATACACAAACATTGATACTTTTTGTAGGTGTTTTAGGTCCACACGACATTTCAGCTAATCTCTATAAACAGATATCTGCATATGAGACGTCGTCTCTCAACTGCAACTCCATTCTCACGTATCAGGGTCTAATCGTTGTCAGACCGATAGACCATGGGTTCCAAGATTGCTGGAAGTCCATCGGACAATGTTGGCCACGAGCATTTCACTGTCATTGGACGTCAACAGCCAATCAGACTTAAGCACTTCATTGTTTCCCTACTGATGAGATTTTATTTCATGAACAAGGGTCCTGCCTGGCAAGTCCAAAATGGACGAGAAGTTGATTCCAGCCATTCAAAGCTTCCCAGTTCTCTGCAACTTTTATTTGAAAGACGACAAGTAGAAACGTCTCAAGAACGGTGCTTAGAGAACAGTTGCATCCATTGTTGGGGTCGGCAGACTCTCGGGCCTTGATGGCACTCGATAGGCTGAGAACCACAGTATGAATCTACAACAGTGGTCCTCAGCCCATCGAGTGCCGTTGAATCTTGATCATTGGGCCCCAGAATACTGCTGGTATTCTATCCTACCAGGAAGTTGATTGCAGTTAATTGCATTCACCCGGCATCCCCGATGTAAGTCAGTCCCTGATTAGATGGCTAGAATGAAAACCAGCAGGGCTCTGAGTCCTGAGGACCAGGATTGAGTTCTTTCTTGTTCTACACAAGCGTAGCTGTCACCTCATGACGAATGTGGTGTCAGTGTAAAAATCAGACAAACATCAGTCCATGTGCAGGATATATGATTTTGTTCATTAAAACCTCCTACATCATTACAAACTCATGTTGCACGGCCAAGCTTTTTTTCAAACCCACAGAAGTTTATATTCAATTCTAGTCAAGATCCCAAGGTTTCCAAAGATACCAAATATGTCATGCTGAATTGCAGGGAAATGTGTATAAAATGACGTACAAGACATCTAGATTTTTTCCACTTGAGGGAATTGCATAGCCCTTCTTGGGATTCTTGGGGTGGTTTTGGGATTGAATATTTCACTCAGTATAAGCGTGATATAACTTAAGATTCAATGAAGCGTTTGAACAAGCAGATACAGAATATGTAGTATGTGACACATATCATATAGTATGGGAAAAGTGGAAATTTAAGGGGAAAACCAGGGTGCTACATGGGGCGTCACATCAGACAATCCTAATCTGAGTATCATCAGGTATTGCTCCAGCAACTGGCCCACTGCTCCTCCAGGAACCAGGTCCAGGACAAGATGATGAAGTCCTCCTTTCAAGGACTACACACCCCATCTACACAGTAAAGGGGCAATACACATAAAAATGCAGCTACAGAATTCCTTTTGCTTGGGGGACTTTGTACCACATCTGGACATGACGACTATCACACATCAGTCAATGGCATGACAATCTTATGGCAAGCTTTCTTAGCATGTTACTACAACTTTGTACATCTGAACATTAGGGAAATAATGCACATCTTAACATTAGGGGAATAATGCACAAAAAATCATATCAAGAGAATTGTATTGTAATGTTAAGGAGTGTCCTGCATCAGGCTCTGGGTGATGTCTGGGGTGAGTCCATGTGTCTGGATCTGGATTCCTGCCACCTTGACACTGGCCCAGTCAATAAAAGGCACAGCCGGTGGTCGCCCACTACGACAGCCACGACCTTTATTGGCACTACAGGGACACACACACACACACAGTCAATACACATGACAGACAAGAGGCTCTCAAAGCACAGAGTGTAGTTCACAATCCTTCCAACTCCTAACAAAAAAGTGTATGTAAAATGTTACAATGCAGAGTTGAGAAAAAGAACAGGCAGGGAAAAATATGTCAAAGCAGCAATCGGAGCCTTGTTGTAGGCATCGGTTTTTAAAACAAGAAAACATTGAAAAGGGGGAAAACAGGGACAGTTCACTGGAGGATGTCATTCAGATATTTCTGGGCCTCTTGAGGAGAGTCGACTGGTGTTGTGAGTTCCTAGTTCAGAATCTGGAAGTGCACAGCTGCATGTCAGGGTCCATGGTGTGTACACTCACCTTCCTCCCCTTCCTTCTGATGCATAATCCATAATAAATTTGAAGGCGCTAGCTACTAGGTGGAGACTTCCAGGTCTAACAGGATATTATAATGAGTCTCCCCAGATAACTGCTATTCTCATAAATATTTGGGAAATTTTCAGTCTGTCAAGGGATAACACAGAAAACAGCATATTAATAATAATGAAAGCTGTAAAGTTTTACTCATATGTGCTCATTTTAACAATTCAACAAATTCAGCACTCAATAGTCTGTAGATAATAGCTGTACCTGGAAACAAGTATATAAAACGTATATAAAATGTACATATAATGTTTACATAGATAGATAGATAGATAGATTAGAATATTTATATATTATATTATTACAGAAAACTTGTATTTAACTAGCACCTCACCTTGAAAAATGAGAAAAAAATACCTTCAACAGGACATTGATTCAAAAATTCTATTTACTTGTCAAGTGCGCATCTTTATACCATAGAAAAGACACTCGACACACAAATACATTGAAAATCATATTAAAAAAGCTGCAATGATAATAGCCTGACATAATGCATACCTCAGCTCATTCATTTTCCTTGCACTGGGTTGGACACTGTTGGATTCAGGCCTGGTAGTCTGTTAAGGTCCAACCTAGAACTTTAACAATCAGCACTCACTTTAGTGGTAGAAAGAAACAGAAAAAGCAGCAGTCTGAGAGAAAAATGAGTCTCCAAGCAGTAAAAAATAGTGAGTATTTTATCAACCATACAGTTGTTTACAGGAACTAAGCTGCCCATCGGCTGTTCATGGCCTTGGAGATTCACTGAAGTGGAAAAATACAGAGAATACAGAGACATGCCTTATACCGAAGGATAGAAAAGTATGGAAAAATACTGGTTTAACATTTGATAGTCAGTGTAAGCATACCCTGTATTCTATTTGGCTATTCAATATACTGTATGCATGATGTTTTTCTCTCTCCCCCATCAAATCTGTCCCGCTATAACAGGAGCCATTTCAGAAACTGTTTGTCTGAGGCTTTGCTTTCACCACAGTTTTGTTGGCTGAAAGTGTCTAAAGAACAAACCAATAAAAGAAAGGGAAAAACATTTTTCATTCTCAAACTGTATAATAAAACTCTCCATTAAAAAAAAGGGATATCATTCCAATTTTCAATTTGGTATTGCATTTCATCAAGAAATTGTCACCAAAAAAGAGGAAAGAGTTACTAAATTGTCACTAGCGTTGATTGGCAAATGGCTTGTTGGTGTCCATTCTTAACTTTTCATGTAGGCTGTAACTCTTTGCCTCTGTAATAAGTCATCCATGCTTGTGTATGTGTGACTGCAGTCCTAGATATTCCGAAAAAAGCAAACATAGGCAAAAGTAGGGTACTGAACTGGACATCTGCTATTGGCTGGTCTTTGGTGCCATGTGATGTCACCTTCTATAGAGTACAACAGGTGGTGACAGGTGGCGGCATCTGAGACCCTGCACTTTTGTGGTCTAAGTCTTACCTGTCAGATAGAACACACAGTGTTTCTCACAACAACATCATCTCTGAATGCTCCAGTTAAGTTCGGCGTACCACAGGGTTATGTTTTCGGTGCCGTTTGTTTGTCTGTCAGCAGGATTACGGAAAAACTACTGGGCCAATTTTCATGAAACTTCATGGAAGGGTGTAGCATGGGCCAAGGAAGAACCCATTAAATTTTGGAGCGGATCTGGATCCGACTCACAAACAAGCAATAATAGCACAAACCATGGCGGAGATCTGCGTTCTCCGAGTGCCCTTCTAGTTATGACATGAATTTTCACTGCTATGCTGATGATACTCAACTCTACATACCTATTAAGCGACTGCTCTCAATATGCAAAACTAGAAATGTGCTTATCTACAGTCAAAACAATTCCTGCTTCTGAACACCAACTAAACAGAGATGTTAGCTGTTGACCCAAAAACACAAAGGTCTTGTGTCACGGACCTCACTTGCAGCTGCTAAAACTAGCAAATTCCATCACATTACACCCATTTTAACTTCCCTTGCACCATCGTATTTACCTTACCTCATCGTTACCCTTATGTACACCCTTGTGCCGGAAAATCACCGATCTTTGGAATCAACTTCCTCTTGCGATTAAGGAAGCAAATTCTTTGGAACTCTTCAAATCCAAACTCAGAACCTATCAATTCTCATTGTCATCCAACCAGTCCTAACCCTGTCTAGCTTGGGACCCACACAGTCTCCTCTCTTACTTTACTTTAGACAGCATTGGTAGAGGAACCGGCCGTTGTGAACCCAGTCCAACGTCAAGCTGCTTCTTGGTCTGTCTGCATCATTACACTCACTGTCTGTCTGCTGTCTGGATGAGTGTGTAGGTGGCTGAATATGTCTGCTTGGAGCGTGTGGGTTGTGCTTAGTACGCGAGTGTGTGTGTGTGTGTGTGTGGCAGGCTGTCTGTTTGTCTTTCCTCTCTGTCAGACACCTGTCACACACAGTGATTTCACTTGGTAGTGGACGCCCGCGCCCGTCCCATCTTTCTGCCTCGTCATGTTTTTCTCTCTCTTATTTGCTCTGCTAAGCTAGGCTAGGTAGAACTGTCCTGTCTTTTCAACATGCTATTTTGTATCCTGTGCTTCCTTGTGTTTTATTTTGTTTCATACTGAACTGCATCATTTTGTTTTGTGATTAACTCAACAGTTAGATCTAGGTAGGCTTGTCTCTTTAAAGTCCTTTGAGACAAGCTTTGTGATGAAGGGCTATAGAAATAAACCTGACTTGACTTGGTTTACTCTTCTAAGCTCATAAGATGGGTGGAATTCACATAAAAATCCTCTAGTGTAGTGCAGCTTTAAATGTCAGACCAGGGTGGTCCTGGGCTCAAAACCGGCCCAGGAGCTTTGTCACATGTCATCTCCCCCTCTCTATCTACCAATCTTTCCTGTCTATCTCTACTTCACGACTACCTGTCAAATAAAGGCAAAAATGGCAAAAATAAAAAAAATGTCAGACCTGTGCAGACCTTGATCTTAAACTAGATGTCCACCCAAGTTTTCTCTACACTGGCCAGAATCAACATTTACTAAAATAATTTGTACTTTTCTCATTGTAATGACACATAGGTTTTAGCAGTGATGACACATTCTAATGAAAGAAAAAAACACTTCTGTTGAAACTGACCCACATATTACTCATGGTGACTAAATATCTCACTGACAGAAGATAGGCAATGTTTTTGGTTATCAACTAGTACAAAGGCAAGACTGACATTATGCATTTTCCCTTTAAGCTGACATAAAAGCTGTTGGGGCGATCATAAAATGACACCAAATGAAAACACAAATAATATATTCAGCCCATGTCCCTCTTGCTCAAGAGTCTGTGTTACATTTCATTTAGAACATTAAAGAAAAGATCCAAAGTCATCCAACTGGGACTTTTATATTTCAATATAATTTATTCCCCAAAAAGCACTATAAAGCACTTTAAAAGTAAAAATAAATTTAAAAGTAAAAATAAAATTAGTCAGTAACTACAAATTAGTCAGTAACTATAAAATAAGTACTAGTCTTATTAAATGTTAGTAAAAGGAGAAAAGTGACTAGTAAAAAACAAATTAGTCACTAGTACCTATTAAATTAGAACTAGTATCTATTATATAGCAACTAGTAAAATTACAAAAGTGACTAGCAACTGGCTTAATAGTGACTTAAAAATAAGTACAAGTGGCTAATTTTAGTGACTAGTGCTTTTTAGGGAATTTTAGGGAACGACAAAATGACCTACCATGCTTTTAAATACATACGTATATATATCCTCCTGGGCTGCAGTGTAATTAGATCAAACAGCCTCAAGATGTTGTTACAATTCATCTGCATTCTCTTCCATCTTGAGTCCGAACGCAACCGAAGCAAAACCTTGATAAACTCTTAACCACATGTTGCGTGGCACGAAGCGGCTGGTTGAAAACACCTTCTGATATGATGCTGACTTTGATATTTTAAATGTACAAGTTCCCAAGAAGTATTTACCACCTGAAAGCTCCGGTGAATTGTCCTCTCAGGTGTTATTTCAGGGCTTTTGGATTTCATCCAGAGCCCCTTTTTTTCCTTTTTGGATCCCATTTGCCAATGGTTCTGTTCTTAAAATAGGTGAAATAATGTAAGTAAAAATGACATACGATGAAGTTATTACATATTTTAACAGGTTATTGAATTTAAAAAATACATATTTTGCTAACAACCATGGTGTGGATGTTGTGTTTTCCAACATTAGCAAAAATGATTAGCCCTCTATTGGCCTAAAAGGTGTACAGCACTTAATAAAAGTTTGTGCAGAAGTTATAAGACCAAATAACTCAATCTAAGAAAAATACTCGGAAACTTGAAATACTCAAAAGTTCAATTTATTTTGAGGTACTGGCATGAAATTTAACAAATCACTAAAAAGACTCGAACTGCCCAGCACCACAGCTGATTTCACAACTGCTGTATTTGATTTTAATGAAAACCTGCAGACTCTTCCATGGCAAAGGACTGGACACCGCTGCCTTGGCAATGAAAATATTGCAGGTGGTTATGTCATAGTGAAACACAAACTCGGAAAATGAGAATGACAAAACCTTCATCCGTGTGTCCTTGGGCCTACACCGAACGAACAAGCATGGATTAAGAGTGTTTACACAAGCTTACACAGCTTTGTTGAATACGCAGTTCTTTTGACCAATGCATGGGTGTCTGTTATATCTCAGTAACAGGGATGGATTTATTAACTTTTTTTATAGTTAGATTCACATGTAATCATACCATTCCACAATCAAGAAGTCGATTTTGTTGATTTCTAAACAAATGAACTGGTGTCACCTTGTCACCTGTTGTTGAATCTGTTCACCGTGTTAAATGTCAGTTTTCAGGTTATTTTCGTGGCCTCATTCAAATGAAAGGGAAGTAAAAATCTGAACGCTACCAAATCGTTCCAGCTGCATCTGATCTTGGTGATTATATTCTGGTTTTCATGGCCAAATAACCCCCATGTTAAAACTAAGTGGAATATTGCTTTAAATGTTGAGTCTATGATGACTAACACTGATTGTGATTCTAACCAAATTTCAACACTGAATCAATGACGCCTTGCTGGGTCCTCATCGGAGTTAAATGAAAAAAGAAAACAGAGTCATAACCCCAGCAACTGACTGGATGTGCAAAATGCTTAAAACCTAGGAATAACCATATTAGCACAAATCACCATGTAACAGAGAGGGGCAATGATATAAGCCACAAATACAATGATGCTGTTCTGGGTTGACCCCATTACTTGTCCCACAGTGCGAAGTGTCCATATCCACTCTTGCTGGTTTGAAACTGTGGCTAGGTATTGCACATCAACCTAGGACACTGCCATCTTGATGTACCTGGTCAGTTACTATCATGTGATTCCTTGTGCAAAGACATCCTTTTTATTTAGTAAATGATGATGTAAGGGTGATGTTATTCTGTTCCCGTCACAGCATTGTTTTTCTCAAGAGTTCCGGCTTTACTCTATTGACAGAGTAGAGAGGAGGACAGAATTTACTGAAAAACTGAGAAAGAGAGCCAAGGATGATGTGCCCTCTGAGTGTATTTACGTTGTATTGATTTACAGAAGAGATGAAGAGAGAGCAACCTGGCAGTCCAGCTGGCTAAATTGTCCTCAATGACATACACAGGGTGCCAGAGGAAAGTGGTCTGCAAAGCGTCTGGGCCCGGTAACTAATGCTTTGCTTACTAATATGGCCCTAGCAGAGTGATAAATAAGAGCAACAAAACAAAAGTTCATGAAGTTCAATAGCCTAGCCAATTAACCACAGTGATGAACTAGAGGGGCACTCGGAGAGCGCAGACCTCCGCCAAGGTTCGTGCTATTGCTTGTTTGTGAGTCGGATCTGGATCCGCTCCAAAATTTAATGGGTTCTTCCTTGGCCCATGCTACACCCTTCCACGAAGTTTCATGAAAATCGGGCCAGTAGTTTTTCCGTAATCCTGCTGACAGACAAACAAACGGCACCGAAAACATAACCTCCTTGGTGGAGGTAATAACAAGCCTTGGACATGGGTGTCAATTTAGTATGGTAAGGCGTGGCACTTGCCATACTGTACCATAGCCTAAGTGAGTCCAAATGTGATCTTGAACTTTTCATTGTTACAGTAGAGAGTAAAGTCCAAGCAAATTTGCCAGGAATCCAATTGGAAGCCAAACAAGACTAAGAGTCTAACAGTCCTGCAACGTTGAATTTTGTGGAAGCGTTCCTGCCGAGAATCGAACTCAGGTCTCCGAGTTCGATTCTCGGCCGGACCTCGAAAAACCGGCGAACAGAAAGTGGCGAACAGAGCAACAATGTGATAGAGCTCCTACTGTCGTGGGGCTAAAAACTCACATCAGGGGAACATTCAGGACCGATATTCCCTTTAAGCCAGTGGTTCTACTCCTGATCCATCCAGGACCCAGAGTTCTGCTTCTCCTGATTAGATGATTTGAATGGGTCCACTTGTAATTCGCTGAAAATGGCCCGGGTAGGTGGAGTCAGCACTTGATATTAAAAGGGGCGATGCCGTGGCGTACGAGTGCAGCCAATGAAAACCAGCGGCTTCTGAGCTACAGATGGAACTGACTGAGTTGGTTCTCACAAAAAACTACTTCAGGTTTGATAAGGATCTACAAAAACAGGGGGTCTCCATGGGCAGCCCTTTCAACACAAACTATGCCGATCTATTCATGGGCAAGTTGGAGGAAGACCACATTTATCACAGCAACCTCTTCTCTCTTTTTCTAAAATGGTTTGGTATATTGATGATTTGTTTTTTGTCTTTACTGATACATGGGCAAAACCTGATGGTGTGTCCCAACTCTAGATTGCCTTCCATTAAGATTACTTTTGGAGGCAAACAAAGAGTCGGTGTCTTTTCTGGATGTACAGGTGAAGAAAACTGACTTGCTACAGACTACAGTGTATCGCAAAAGAACAGACAACTACCTACATTTTTCTAGCTATCATCCATATAGCTTGTAAAGGGGTTTGCCCTCCAGCCAACTTTTAAGATTAAAGAGAATCTGCAGCACTGATGAGGAATTTGAAAGACGGATAGAGTTTCAGAGAGAGGGGCTATGATGATTTCCTGCGGTGTGCCCCAGGGTTCTGTTTTGGGTCCTCTCTTGTTTGCCTTGTATATGCTTCCCCTAGGACAGATTATTAGCAATTTCAAAAGGTATTTCATATCACTGCTACGCTGATGATATTCCGTTGTACATCTCGTTCAAGCCGGATAAGACAAACTGTCAGGTAGTGATGAGACACTGGCACATTTCTTGTCCTCCCTCGCTCCTGTTCATTTCCCCTGTTCCAACTGTGTCAATTGTAACAGCCATGTCACTGCTACTGGCCATGAGGTGCGTAGACTGCATTTTCATGGTGTTGAGAGGTAGTTGTGCCTCTGAGGAGCGGAGGAGACAGAGATAGAAATCTTCTGCAAAGAGAAGCTTAGCAAACTGAGTATCCCAAAGGTTTGAATTAAAAGTTAATTTGTCCTGCTTCTTATAAAACTGATTGATGCTCATGTCTCCATAAAATGTGCCGGCAATTGTTTTACAGTTTTACAGCTCTTTCTTTCTAACCCTAACCCTAACCTTAACCCATGCACCTGTGTGTATTTATGATCACCAATATGTTTTTACTGCCCTCAATTGTTTGGAGTGTTATTGGCCCAAAGACAAGACAAAGACAAGGCAAAAATTATAGCACCCGTTTTGGCTCAAACACCTAGCCTCAGTGAGCAGGGGTATGCTGTGTGTGTGTGTATGTGTGTGTGTGTGTGTGTGTCAGTTGAACCCTAACACACACGCACAGGCACGCAGGCAGTGAGCTCCCCACATTGCAAAAGTCACGAGTAAGCATGAATACATTTACAAACTTAAGATGAACTATTTGCTTCATCCTTATGAATATGAATAAGAATTTATGAGATGTGGTGCATTCAGCTGCCATTCCAGTCAGGTTAAATTTTCATTGCAGCTCAATTAGGCATTAGTGACTTAACCAAGAATCATGTAATGTTGCATTCCAGTGCCATGGAAAAAATGGTAGACACAAGATTCCTATTAGAAAATACCGTTCACTTCAGCTATTAAATACTACAAGAAAACAAGATGGAAAAGTTAAAAGATATGGCCTAATCTAAGGTTTATTTGGACCGAGTGACATCCAGGCCAACAGCCAAAGCTAAAACTGCCATTTTTGTGAGGAGTAGCTTTTGAGAAAAATAACTTTGATTCAGGTCTATAACAGTCAGTTGCTTGGTAACAGTGGTTATGATCTCTGCAAAGCTAAAAAGGAGGAGGAGTGTGCATGTTGAGGGTTAATGTCCACATTTGCAGACCAGTGGGCCAGTTTTTCTTTTTTTTTTTTTTTTTTTTTTATATTACTGAGTGCATTATTTTGTATAAAACATGGAATCAATGTAGAGACCTTAAGTGGAAGTCGTCATTTTGCAAGCCATAGATTAGCATCTCTGCCATTTGGTGTGTAGTCCAAAATCCCTATGGAAAATATGAATGAACTTTTAGAAAAATGCCCAACAAATAAGTGCTGTGTTGAACGGATATCTATGAGATATACTATGTTTTGTTCCAGGCACTCCAGGGCGGTATGCTGTCTAGTACAGTGATTCTCAACCTTTTTCATATCAAGGACCCCTAATTTAGTGCACATTAGGGCACTAAATTAGGGTTAGATATGATTTTGTCCAGATTTCCAGGACTGTATTGCAGGTACTAGAGAGATAACAGTGAAAGTATGATCAAAACTGTCATTCTTCTACATTCTCTAATTGTGTTAACTCGTTGTAAATGAAATAATAGTGAAGTTTAAAAATGCATCAATTTGCTGGGGACCCCTTGGAACCCCCTCAAGGACCCCTGGTGGTCCCCGGACCCCACATTGAGAACCACTGGTCTAGCATACTGAACAGTGAAATCACCTGGTGTAGTCTTTGGTTGGAATTAAAACCTATCAGTGTTTCTCACAATGTGTTAGTCAAGATTGTAGCTGACTAACCTAAACACTCATGTTTTCTACCTTCCATTTCTGTGTAATATGCAAAGGCAAACAAACCCAAAATTATTTTGCGTTGCATTTTAAAGGTAATTTCAATCACATCGGCTTACATGCAGGCTAATGAAGCATGCCAGTAAATTAATACACGGAGGAAGGCAGTGTTATGCTAGTTTGCAGTGTCATGTAGGAAATAAATTGAGGTTGCTAAAGGGCTTATTACTTGCGAATGGAGCCAAACACCAACGTTTTAGACAGGCCACGCTCATATTATTATGCCTTTAACATTACCTTAAACTGTTAACAGCTAACTTCTCCGAATGGGTACGTTTTTATCTTCAACGGTTGTTGCACTTGGCCCCGCCACCTTCTTCTCCAACACAGTGGTTTCAAAGCAGAAGTTCCCGGCAGCATGAGGAATTGCTGCCCGAGGAAGAGTGCTGCTCATTGCCAAGTGCGCATTAAGCCAGTGATAAGTGCTCCACAGCTTTCTAACGGGATTTTCTGCGATGTTAAGCTTGAATAATTTCCCCTACTTTCTGCATTACAAGTGCTTTCCCTACTCCCATTGTTTTGGTTGAAAATAAAAAATGGGCCTTTTAACAAATACGTTGTTAGAGAGGGCCTTGTTTTGTTTGATAAATCATTGCTACTTCGTGCTGTTCAGCAGAATGAAGAGGAGAATGTGTAACTTATGTTCTAATTAATTTATTAAGACACAAAATAAACATAAACACACAACAATACTGTTTCTGTACATAATACCAACCAATACATGCATTTTACCATCAGTTGACACAGCTTCCATCCTCTCCGCCTCCTAAACGTCTCGGCAATTCTCCCTTTCCCCGTCATATTTACCACTTTGTTGGCTCGTTCACGTGCGCTCACGAGCGTGATTCCGATTTTTTCCCGACAGCACTTGAACGCAGCGTTGTTCCCACACTACGTGAATGCAGCATAAACTGTTGAGGTGATCCATGGCAACAGAGGCGCAGCAACCAACCGCTGAGCCTGCCCTACACACACAGACTCTCTCACACGCACATTCACATACACACACAGACACACACATACACTCACACACACACACCTTCAGTCTCTACACACTCTCTCAGTCACTGTAGCCAGAATGCACTGAGGAGAGATCAGTCTGAACGGATCCCGTTGAGAAATTTCGGTATCAAGGTGACCGACCCGGAGCCAGCCAGCTATCCGAGAAACAGCTCCACGCCAGCGGCAGGTGACAGCAGACAGGAGCCGCTTACCTGGCTAGCCCTCCGAGGACCAATAAAAACAGAAACATTAACGGACAAGATGGTAGTAGCCAGCGTCTTTGGGGCTTAAAAGAAAATACATATTTTTCTATCGTTTGCTGTGTATTATTATCCATACCTGCGCAAAATGAACCAATTTTTCAACAAGCTACTGGCTAACAAGGCTTCATCTTTTTGATGCGATTTTTGTTTCGCCACGGATTTAAGCTAACGCTCAGTGTCAAAATTCCGCCACAGTCCCAGTCCCGTCCACAACTCGTTGGCTGACTGCTTGCCATTTCCCAGCTTGTTATTACATCCCGTATCTCTCTAGTAAAAGCATCTGAAGCATCATCGTGAAGATGGCGACTGGGTCGGGTTGGCAGCAGTATTACAGCCCTGCCGGTCAGGGGAAATATACTTCATCCTCGGCATCCAGCATGTCCTTCCAGTCCGGCATCGCCATGGAATATACCCAGGACCTGCACCTGAAAATGAGCAAGAAAATAGCACAGCTGACAAAGGTAAGGCATATATGTTTGAGGCCTATTCCCTAATTGTAAGCTGTCTATCTACCCTGGGGTTAGCCCCGATAACATACATTCCGTTTTTAATGGATAGAAGGGAATACCGAATTCCATTAAAAGTCTTCCAGTTTAATCTTACCTTGCTTATTGGCGAACGTACATACCAGATAGAACATGACTTGAGACATTTTCTGAATCTATGGAGTTTTGTGGTACTTTCGGCATTCACATAACCCACCAAGCAGCTGTTATTCTAATATAATTTCAACTTTTAGAATTGGTACACATTACTCGCTACCGCCCACCGCGGTATATTTTGCTGAGGGAAAATCATGGGAATGACAGGCGAACCAATTATAAAAGTTTAAATTTAACTGAAATAGTGGTGTTTGATGATATTGGATGAAAGCCGAAATGAAGACTGGTTCCTCTTGATTTTTTAACATTTTGAATCCATGTTCTACGAGGCATGTACGTGAGCCGATAAGCAAGGAATCCTGAAATTGCGAGATTTTTCCACGGGGTTTGGTGTGCCTCTCCATAAGAGAAAAGAACGGAACGCTTGGCAGGGATCAGCTGCCCGTAGGCGATACTGGTCCACTCGGATGCTGCATCCATCAATAGCGGGTCACTCGCTATGACATGAATCAGATCATCAATGAATTAAATAATCACCACAGGCTACACAGATTCTGCTGGAATTGTGTTTCCATTTGTCCATGTCATGTTGTGCTGAGAATTCATATATAATCATGCAGCTAAATAAGGCACTTGCTCCAAACTTTGATCCCTCATGACAAGCCCTACTGGAAAATTAGACCTAGATGAAGAAGATGTTGCTGATAACTGCACACTTGAATATCTGGTAACTTGTTCCATTCTTATAATGCCTTTAATTCCCTCATTTGCTTATCCGGGACACTTTATACCACAGTCTCGCAATAGGCAGGTGTATGTTGAATTTGTAGATGTTATACATTTGATGCACATTTCACTTAAATATATAATCCTTAATCCTTAGCCATATATTTATATTTATGACAATGGGGATTTGATGAGGATTAACTCATAGGTAGTGTGTTATTGCGTTTGCTGAGGCCTGCCATACCAGGATATTATATTTATACAGTTCTAATGTGTAAATGGGTCTTCCGCTGCATTTCCAGAGTCCCCCCCCCCCCCCCCCCGAGGATCAGTTCTTTCATCTCTCACTTGACAAAATGACAGGGTTCCAACTTCTAACGCCGAGTCCCAGCCTCCTCACAACGTTCACTCGGGGTCAAAACATGTTTGCAGCGCCAGTATGTCATTATCATCAAGCCGGAGGTCTACCGGTGTCTCCTACACACTTCCAGGTGGCTTTTTGAAGACGCCCGGTCTCTGCTACAAAAAGGCTTTGACACCTCCAGTCTGTGATATCCTCTGTGGATTTCGCTACTGACACTTACCGTAGGATTCGGTAGCATTCAGTATTTCTCTTTGTGCTGAGGAAGGGGAGGTTGGGAAATGTGATAATTCAACAGCCTTGGGCTAGGTTTGTGCCGAGCCTCAGTACAGTACGGGGTTCTTTTGAGTCACAACGGAATGAAAAATGTCTTTTTCACCTTGTTAGCTAATTCTCCATATCATGACATACAGTACACCGATTTAACAATTTTTATGTTCTGGTATATTTAACGAAATCCTAGTACTTTTACTTCCCGGAGAACAGTGTATTTTTATGTGTGCCATAAAAATTCCAACCAATATCACAGATTCTGGAACAATCCCCCCTTCTGTCCCTCCCATTAGGACTGGGTGATATTGATAAAATCAAATATCGCAATATTTTAGAGCGAATACCTCGATATTGATAATGTGATGATATTTTGGAGATGAGTATTCGTTGCTTTCCTAACATATTTACACACAGGAACATTTTGTAATGATCATTAGTAATCACTAATGTGTAATCAATCCGTAATAAGTTCAGAAAGTTGTATCACTTTACTGTAACGCAAACTTTAATACCAGGAAGAAGTAGGGCCAGTATTTGGAGCATTTTGCATGGCTGTGAATTAGAGCTGGGCGATTGGACTGACCGAGCAACAACTAGGAACTTGTTTGAAGCGGTCCAGATGCCACGATTGAAGTTTCCTTCAGAATTTGGTTGCTCATGATCAGCATTTTCATGCACTTGAGCTCGTGTTTTACAGCAAGCCAAACATTCCAGCTACAAAGGAAAAAGCAGTTGTGCTCTACCATGGCATTTTCAGAATAGTGATCACAAAATGACTTATGTTCTTAGTTGCTGACGCAAGAATACAGGAGGTCGGTTTATGAGTTCCAGAATGTACTGTCTAGTAGTATTTACCATCTGAAAGCTGAGTGAACAGTATTTTCTAGTAGTATTTACATCTGAAAGCTGAGGTGAACAGTATTTTTTAGTAGTATTTACCATCTGAAAGCTGAGGTGAACAGTATTTTCTAGTAGTATTTACCATCTGAAAGCTGAGTGAACAGTATTTTCTTGTAGTATTTACATCCGAAAGCTGAGTGAACAGTATTTTCTTGTAGTATTTACATCCGAAAGCTGAGTGGACAGTATTTTCTAGTAGTATTTACATATGAAAGCTGAGTGAACAGTATTTTCTAGTAGTATTTACATCTGAAAGCTGAATGAACAGTATTTTCTAGTAGTATTTACATCTGAAAGCTGAGTGAACAGTATTTTCTAGTAGTATTTACACCTGAAAACTGAGTGAACAGTATTTTCTAGTAGTATTTACATCTGAAAACTGAGGTGAACAGTATTTTCTTGTAGTATTTACATCTGAAAGCTGAGGTGAACAGTATTTTCTAGCAGTATTTACATCTGAAAACTGAGTGAACAGTATTTTCTTGTAGTATTTACATCCGAAAGCTGAGTGGACAGTATTTTCTAGTAGTATTTACATATGAAAGCTGAGTGAACAGTATTTTCTAGCAGTATTTACCATCTGAAAGCTGAGTGAACAGTATTTTCTAGTAGTATTTACATCTGAAAGCTGAATGAACAGTATTTTCTAGTAGTATTTACATCTGAAAGCTGAGTGAACAGTATTTTCTAGTAGTATTTACACCTGAAAACTGAGTGAACAGTATTTTCTAGTAGTATTTACATCTGAAAACTGAGGTGAACAGTATTTTCTTGTAGTATTTACATCTGAAAGCTGAGGTGAACAGTATTTTCTAGTAGTATTTACACCTGAAAGCTGAGTGAACAGTATTTTCTAGTAGTATTTACGTCTGAAAACTGAGGTGAACAGTATTTTCTAGTAGTATTTACATCTGAAAACTGAGGTGAACAGTATTTTCTAGCAGTATTTACATCTGAAAGCTGAGTGAACAGTATTTTCTAGCAGTATTTACATCTGAAAGCTGAGGTGAACAGTATTTTCTAGTAGTATTTACATCTGAAAGCTGAGTGAACAGTATTTTCTAGTAGTATTTACATCTGAAAGCTGAGTGAACAGTATTTTCTAGTAGTATTTACATCTGAAAGCTGAAGTGAACAGTTTTTTCTAGTAGTATTTACATCTGAAAACTGAAGTGAACAGTTTTTTCTAGTAGTATTTACATCTGAAAACTGAAGTGAACAGTTTTTTCTAGTAGTAGCCTATTTACCATCTGAAAGCTGAGTGAACAGTATTTTCTAGTAGTATTTACGTCTGAAAGCTGAGTGAACAGTATTTTCTAGTAGTATTTACATCTGAAACCTGAACTGAACAGTATTTTCTAGTAGTATTTACATCTGAAACCTGAACTTAACAGTATTTTCTAGTAGTATTTACATCTGAAACCTGAACTGAACAGTGTTTTCATATGTAGCGTTTCTCCCATATGACGTGAACCCAGCATAAGCCGCACACAAAGAAGGTCACAGGTCACAGGTCACATGACTCCCGACGCGTTCCCCACAGGCCACGCAGTCCGAAGCCTCTCGCCTCTCCAGTGCCTTGTTGCATTATAGGCCACAGCGACGGGGGGGGGGGGGGATAGGCCTATAGCGTTCGGGCCATCTGCTCACACTGACCACTCATCTCTGTGGAGTCACTGCTGTGTTTCGGCAATACACGGTCACCTTGAAACCTCCCTGAACGGGGCTCTCTGGCACACGCTAGGCGGAACGGTTTCCAGCTTCTCGGGCCTCTCGCCGCGTGCGAGGGCCGATTGAGGCATTTCACTCCCACTCAGACTGGGATACTCTGGTTCATATTGGAGCGCTTCACTTACTGGCCTGCTTGTGTTCTGATTCATATTCTCCAATTCTGATTTGCCTGCTTTTTTACTTATCGCCTTACCCCCCTTTTTCAGATTTGGCACTATTCCTATTCTGATTGGGCTATTTCAATTCTGATTGTCCTACTCCTGTTCTAATCGACTTATTCCTGTTTGGATTGTCCTGTTTGAACTTACTACTGACTTACTACTTACTACTACTGAGCCCTTGTAAAAAGCCCCACTTATTGTATTGTATATACTGTATATATTTTCAGAAATCTCTTCTTTCTTTACTTCTTTGTCTCTGACATTTGATATTTAAATTTAATTTCTAAAGCTTGATTGCTGCTTATTTGTCTGTCCAAATGTCTGATGTGAAAATGTACCTGGCGAATTTTTTTTTTAATGAATCTGATTCTGATTGTCTTACTCTGAATTAGCTACGTTTACATGGAGCCTTTTATTCCACTAGTAATCAGAATAGCAGCCCAATCAGAATAAACCGGCCCATTCTGAATGAAATTTCATTCCGTTTGAGAGGGGTTGTATAAACCTTTCATAATCCGTTCGATGGGTAAAAATCTGTCATGTAAACGCTCATTCTGATTACTTTCTCCGGTTGGAATATCTAGCTATACTCTTTCTGCGCATTCTCACTCATTTGACGCAACTGACATTTACATTTTTCTGGGAGAAATAAATAAAATCTGTTGCTTTTGAAGTCTTACGCTCTGATAAAACTGTTGCTTCATCAGAAAGAACAGCAGTAAACTCCTGACACAGGTCCACATCTTTTAAAAACGTAAAGCCCATGTTAGAGTGCTGGATTCTGCATTTTGCGCATGTCAGGAGCTTTTATTCGGATTACATACTGTGGAGCATGTAAACGCACACCATGCGATCCCTTGGGGTTGGGAATCTTCATTCAGAATGAAAAGATATGGCTCATGCAGCTATTGACTATGTTTACATAGACAGCAATAATCCAGGAATTGGCCTTATTCTAAATAAGACAATATTCCAAAGCTGTTTACATGGGTTGATTCAATTGGAAAACTCCACGTCTTAATCCGACTATGACCTTATTCGGGTTAAGGTAATCAGAATATACTGATTCTTCTTCTTTTTTTTAAATATTTATTTATTTTGCCTTTATTATTGTTGTACTTTACCGTGTTTCTGTCAATAAGTAATACCTAGGACGATCTTATATGTTTCCGCTATCTAAGCCCATGGACTTTATTTATTTATTTATTTTTAATTTTTATTTTGAAGAAGCCTGAGAGGGGGAATGGGGAAGGGGAACGATAGCAGCCAAAGTCATGTATGAATGAATCAATAAAAAATTGGTCATAAAAAAAAGAATATACTGATTACAAGTAGGGCTGGGCGATAATTCAATATCGTTTATCGTCTTTCAGTGGAATCATATATCAAAATATCTTCACATCATGATGATATGAAGATATTTTGATATCGTGACACACATTTCTGCCGTCTGAATTGATGATGACAAGCAAATTTTACTTAAAAACTCTCATAAAATGAGGTATGGTAGGAATATTATTTGAATATTTCTGC
>NW_027281032.1:0-57500 GCF_046629955.1 Centroberyx affinis | reverse complement strand
CTCTGGCAGATATCCTCAGTATAGTGGAGGAGTGTATGTGTATGTGTGTGTGTGTGTGTGTGTGAAGACCTACTAAGGTGCCAGACCCTCCCTCTTCTAATTATGCTCTGTTTATTTCTGCCTCTCATACAGACCTCTGGACAGCCCCACTCTTTCTCTCTCTCTCTCTCTCTCACACACACACACACAGAGAGAGAGAGAGACAGAACTTGGTCTTGTCATCATGTTTTTTCCTCTGTTCTAATGAAAAAAAGGCCTTAGTTGTTTTACCCTGTCCATTCCCCTTTCCTCCTCTGAATCTCTGCTTCCTTTGTTTTAGCCCTGCTGTCTCTTTTCAGGAGAAGTCTGTCTCAGCTGAGTCAAGTTTCTAGCCTGTTTCAAAACCCGAGCCAAAATTTCACATTAAGCCTTACGCAACTGCTAGCACTATGAACAGGGGGGATATTTCATAAAAATAAAAAAAACCCCAAAACAACAGAAAAAGTCAAAGGTAATAATTTCCATCATTTTGCTCCAGGGCAGTTAAGCATCCAGTCTGCAAAAAAGCCATATACATTCCATTAATAGTAATACAGTACTGTGCAACACCTGAGATTTTTTATATATATTTTCTCTTAGATGTTTTATGTGTTTTCTGCATTAGTGTGTTAGTAGACTGCTCTCTACATTTTTTGATATTTAGAAACTTTTAATTTCATTATTTTCGAAAGCATCTTTGCTTTATGGATTTTTTTTTTTTGTTTGTTTGTTTTTTTTACATGTGCCTATATATACTGTATGTATACTCTATATCTCCTTTTCCATCACCTTGACCCCCTGCTTCCTTCCTCCATCCCAGTTGATTTTTTTTTCTCAATTATTTATTTATTCATTTTCATCATTCTTACAGTACAGAGAAATAGAACTCAGGGAAAAAAAAAACAAAAAAACAAAATAGGTAGGATAAAATAATAGTGAGTCAAGGCACATCTAACCGGGCTAAGTGGATGGTCAGGGGTCCATAAGGGGTTCTCAGAAAGATATCCCCCTTATTTTTTTAAAGTATAAGTGCGCTGTTCCAGTCTCATTCATGTTTCATTCTGAATTTTCTTGAACAAATGAAACGTTGGAGGTCTTTGTTGATTCCAGTTGAGCAAGATGCATTTCTTCGCTATATATGATATTATGCCAATCCTCTTAACAGATATGGGGTCTAGTGTCCTGTCCAGATCTGTACCAAAGAGGTACCTTATGGGTATAATGTCCAACGGAATTTCCAAAACCTGGACAGTCAGGTCGTGTATCCCAGTTGATTTTAACCAGGGAACCTGCTTGAATGGTGCTTCAATCCACTGTGGCCTAATGACCAGTATATCAGAAAGTCTTTATGTAACTCTTTGGCTCTGTGTCTGTATATATTTCAATGGAGTTTCTATTTCAATGGAATCCCTTTGAAGGGAGAGTTTTAATTTTCCTAAACACTGAACACATGTATTTTGGGTTTTTTTTTTGCCATGAAAACGGTCAAAATAAAGATATTGAATATTGGCTATCGAATAATATCAGAATCCACCTTAAAAACCCCATATTGACTGAGCCCTACTACAAACTTTCACCCTCTCAACATGAAGCCAACCCCCACATATTACTCGGAAAAAAAACGGAAGCTTTTTGGCAGCCGTCGTCAGCTAGCTACTAAGGGTAAGGAGTGAAGAGGCTAAACTATGCATCGACTTCCTCCCTTCTTTTCTTGGCAGCCGTGGAAGGTATTCCAGTTAAGTCTGCGCGGCCACCGGGGACCCGCCTTGATTCGCCGGCTTCCATTCCTCTCTTTCAATGGAGAGGCCACACAGAGACCACCTCGCACCGGCAGCGAAAACCTATTTCTGCCTTTAGCAAAAAGCACTATGCTTCAAATGGGTTACTCACAGTAACAGTTAGAGCAACGAACGGAGCTTTCCCCAAGCATCCGCCCGAGTGCCGCTAGGTGAAGCAGAGGTGCCCGCTTCACGCACATAGAGCCTAAGGTAAGAGCCGAGGGAAGCACCGAGAAATAAGCCATCAATAATCGGCCCATAAGCACTCCAAATAAATCATCGGTGATTGTGTGCGTTCACTCGTTCAATCGTTTGCTGGTGTGTGATGCTTTTTGCCGTACGCAGTGCTTAGGGGAATTACAGTATACGGTGTTTAGCCACTGTGTAGAACTCTAGCGTGAGGGAAACCCAGGGTGCACTCGTACACCAGGCAGAAGTCAAAACGAGCGTCGACCCTCCAGACCTTTGGATCCGCCCCCCGCTCCACCGAGTTGACCGATTCCGGTCCGGCATCGCGGCATGAAACGGCGGTTTCTCGGTTGAAAAATGACCGGTCCAATGACTAACGATTAGCCAATCAGCACCGAGGGCGGGAGTAACGCCGTTGTCAAGCTGTTGTCAAGCTGTGCGCCGGAACCAAGGAGGAGTAATAACAACAACGGAGACCGCTATAGACAAGATAGACGCTGCTATCCAGGCTGTTCTAAATAGATTAAAAGTACCGATTACTTTGAAATCCGAACAGCACTTTGAAGGCATTTATTCAAAGGGCAGATGTTTTTTTTCGCATCAGTGTCGACTTAAAATTACATTAGATTCAGGCGGATACGTCGGTCTCTAGCGATTGGTTAGGGAAAATCGAATCCCCCTCCCCCACGGAAGAGTGGAGGCAATGTCAGACTGAAGATGGAAACGGAGTGGAACGAGTTGACAGTTCTGTCTGATATCAGGCAAAGTACATCCACATCCCAGGAAGTAGCTGGCCGATCTTCTAACTGCAGTGGCCGCCTCAAACGCGTTCATGAAATATTTCGTTCGAAGATTCCAAGAGGGTCATCAGCGATCCTCTTAGAATTAGAAAGTCAGCATGGGTGAACAGCCATACAACCATGATGCGATGTAATAAATCATTTTCCGCCCCGCGATACGTATTGTCACGTTTTACAATTTCGATATATCGTCCCAGCTATATTCTAACACTCACAGCTCATGCTCACTGGGACGTCTCTTCCTGGGAAGCTTTTTTAAAGTGCTTTTCAGTGCTCATGATGATCTGAAATTGTTTTCAGAGATTGAACTGAGTGGAACCAAAAGGACCTGGCGAAGCTAATGTTGGCTGAAACGAATAACTATCCAATGAAGAAGCTAGCAGCTTAAAGCAATATTCCACTTAGTTTTAACGTGGGGGTTATTCGGCTCTTGACCGCCATGAAAACCAGAATATAAACTAATGACCAAGTTTGGATGCAGTTGGACGAGTTTGTAGCATTAGGATTTTTACTTCCAATTCATTTGAATGAGGCCACGAAAATAGCCTGAAAACTAGGCTACATTCAACACATTCAGCAACAGATGTATGGGGTCATATTTGGTCATATTTTTTAACATAATTTCGCCAAATAGCATTTTTATTGATAGACGAGAACATGGCGGAGGGATACATGCCTCTGCTATGTTCTACGTTTGATCCTTAAAAAGTCTGAAAAAGTCTTAAACTAAATGATCTAAATGTAAGGCCTTAAAAGCATTTAAATGTCTTAAATCCAGCTATTAGATGTCTTATTTTTTCACTCTTAGATTAATTCAGAAGTGGGTTAGTAGTACAATATGCATCCTTTCTTCTTTACTAAACACAGTTGGACTTCATGTCCCTTAACAATTAATTTCCTGGTGTCCTTTTTCTTCTTCCGCCCGTTTATAGTTTCATTATTTTGGCTTTTAAATTAGTTTTAAATTCAATTCCAGGTTGCATTAAGGTCTTAAAAAGTCTTACATTTGGCTTCCTGAAACCTGAATCTCTTGCTTTCTGTCTGTCTGTGGCTTGCTCTTTCTTCCTTTTTTGTTTTCTTTTTTTAATTTTTTTTTTTACTTAAGGCCATTCAGCTGGCTGTCTCTGTGGTTGGTAGGCTTGTTTACCCCTCTCTCCTTCACGCCCCCTTTCTCTTTATCTGTCTATCTCTCTATCTGTCTATCTGTCTGCGTATCTGTCTGTCCTTCCCTCCAGCCAAACAGCAGTGGGAGGCTGCTGTGATTTCAAATGATTCCACCCAATTCTCTGTCTGTCTAGCTGTTAAGATAAGAGGAGATGGAACTTAAATAATCCCTGTGGGGAAATTAGGTTGTTTCAGAAGAACTAGTAATAGCATACGGGAAAGAAAAATAGAATATAAATAAGAATACAAATAAAGCAATTAGGGTATTAAATATAAACAGGGACATATGTCAGGAAATGTATGAATGAAGCTATGAAAAAAAGTGAATGGAAATATGTACACATGAAAATTAGGGGTCTCTCTCTCTCTCTCTCTCTCTCTCTCAATAGTAACATAAATAAACTATAAATAAACTCAATAGCCAGATACTCTGAATATGCTGCACTTGTTGTAATAGACATTGATTTTTATTTATTATTTGAGAACCAGTATATTCATATTATTCATATATTTAGTTTTATTTTTAGTAGTTACATTTGCAGCAATACTGAAATGAATGAAAGTGGTGACCATGTACTGTGCTGTGGTCCTAAAGAATAATCGCAGATGACACACATTTTTTTAATAAATGAAAAGCAGTTATCTTTTGCATTTCATTTTTTTTCCTGCTGTACTGAAAAACATATTGAACCGTGAAATAAAATACAGTAAAAAAAAAAAAAAACACAGAAAAAAAACCCAAAACACATTACTGTTGATATAATTTACTTTCAACAATTATATCAGCCAATAATAATATTGTATATCACGATATTTTGGCAGGACAGCATCGCAATATTCAATTTTGGATATCGCCCAAGCCTAGTTCTGTGTACCGTTACACCCCTAGTAAAAACTATTTCTTATTATCTATCTACCTGTTCTTTCTTTCTTTCTTTCTTTTTGTATTTTAGGAAAAATAAAATACCCCAAAAAAAAACAATACGTGGAAAAAAACAAAAAAAACAAAAACATTATTGGCGATATTATTGGCTTTCGGCGTCAATATCAGGCAATATAATATCCTATATCACAATATTTTTGGCGGAATAGCATCGCAATATTACATTTTTGATATACTTTTGGATATTGCCCAAGCCTAGTTCTGCTTGTGTCTTCTTGTTTTGTTCTATGTGCCAGTGTGTCTCTCTGTTATGCATCTGTCCCTGTTTTCACCCCCTGCTACCCCTCTCGACCTGCCTTTGCTCCAGGTGGCTGACTGGTTGATGACCTCATGACTCAGCGTTCCTCCTTTTAAACCAATCAGCTGTCTGCGGTGGTGGTTTATGGCCAATCAATACGGCACATTCACCACAAATCCCTCCCCTGCTTCTCCCGCTGTTCCCCTTTTTATTTTCTCGCCCTGGTAGTTGGGTAATTTTGCTTCCTTGTCCATCACTGTTTTGTGCCTATTTATAGTAATAGTACAACACTAGAAACTGTTCCAGTTTGGGTCAGTCTATGGTAAAACATCCCCCATTTTGTTCAACAGTGAGTTTAATATTACTTCACCATTGCTAAATGAATTTAGAGGCAACACTGAGCTCTCTGCCACTTTCTTTGTACACATGGGTGTCCACTTTAATAGTAATTTAAACCTACACCAAGCAAGATATTTATGTAAAAACCCACTCATCTTATCAGCCTAGATCAACAAAGTGGGGCCGCAACAGCATCCTCCCTAATTAAGATGCTGTGAATTTGCCTTATTTGCCCAAATTAAATTCTCTATGATGGCTCCTTCGACCTCGGGAAGAGACAAATCCAAACTTAAAAGCGAAATCCAAACTGTCTCCTAAACAACAGAGGAAGCTGGACTCCCCTTTGCCTCTTTCGTTCCTTTGGTATAAAGCATCACAGGGTACCGGGTTTGGTAAACATGAGCGTGCTTATTAAAATGAATGAACTGAGGAATTTTTAAATCATAATATAGGCTGGAATATGCAGCTCGGTTCAAATCTTTCTTATGTACCATCTTCTGCCTTGACATAGCCACTCTCGAAGAGCTTAGGACTATCCAAAATCATTGGTAACACTTTACAATAACGGTCACTAAGTTAATTACGGGTTAGTTAATGCTTATTAAGCATTAACTAACCCGTAATTAACAGTTAAGTAATGTGTCTGGTAATCATTTACTAATGGTGTTCATGTTAACTAAGGTATTAATTTATACATTATTTAAGTCATCTTTATAAACTATTAAATAATGTATAAATTAATACCTTAGTTAACACGAACACCATTAGTAAATTACACAATAGTTAACTGTTAATTAACTGTTAACTAAGGTAAGGGTTAGTTAATGTTTAATAAGGGTTAAGTATTCACTAACCCTTATTAAGCATAAACTAACTCTTAACTTAGTGTACCCTTATTGTAAAGTGTGACCAAATCATTTGTTTTCTTGTTAACAGGCTTTGGAAATCTTGTGAAGAAACAAGAAAAAACTCTCATACACAGCCAAGCCAAATGACACCAGGTCACTCTAAGCACAAAGAAATAGAAACCAACAAGAACTTGCCAACTGATGCAACACTACGGCTGACATTTATTTGCCGCAACGACTAAAAAACTTTCTGACTTCAGACTTTTGCACCGCTGTAAATAAAATAAAGGTCAGGCCTTTTCTTTTGCATCAGTTGACCTCTTTTGGATTTCCTCCTTTTTTTATTATCCCATTGGATTCGTTATCCTTTTTGCCTGTTATTTTGGAATCCGTGCACCTGAGACCTCCAAAACTTTTCCTTAAGAGCTCAGACAAATCTGCCTGGTGTAGATTAATGCTTCTGAAATCAGGCTCGGCCCGGAGGATCGCGGCACTCGTTTGCATTGCGGAAATTAAAGGTCAATATTGTTAAGCGCGGGATCAGAAATTGATCCTGAGCGATGGAAGATAAACACCTACCCGGCCGCCTCGGGTTCCAGGAATAATGAATGTTCAAAAAAAAAAGTCTGATCCCAAAGCAAACTATCCGCCTCACGCATTTGTGCCAGAGTACGGCTTTTGAAATCTTTCTCCCGAGCTCAAATCTTCACCGAGAGAGATGATTATTTACTCGCGGAAAATTAATTACGAGCAGGTCCGCGCGAGTGTAAGGGCCCTTGTTCTTTGCGGGGGGTTCAGCGATTTCCCCCGCTTGCTTAGAACGTACCGAACCGCGTTGGGTCAATTTGTTAGAGTGGTTCCGATTTAGATATCCTTCGAGGATATCTAAATCCTCGAATAGGAAGCGGTTATGTTTGTGTCAGGAGGGAACGAGGGAGAGTGAGCGGGGGGGGGGAAGAGAAAGCCCACATAAAGCCCCGGCCTAAAGAAGATGCTGCTTTACCGTTGTTTCCAAGGGGACCGTGTGGCCCGAAAGAGCCTCTGGATATTCACGGCATTTCATTTGCATTTCCCTCGCATCTCGGGGTCTGAGTGTGGACGCTGTAAAAACCCTGGAGGGAGTCTTTGACGGCGCACCGTGCAACGAGAAGTGACTCATCAACAACAGGTTCCGATACTGTGTCTTCCTCTTACGTCAGATACATGGGGGAAAAAAACCAGTGCGATTCTGTTGTCACCTGCCAGCACAATATTGGTAATCCTTGTTATGTGTGTCTATTTGCGGCGCAGAGTCGTTTTCCCATCTGGGACTAAGCCTGCATACAGAAAAGAATGCATAGATGCCATTTTTTCATCACCAAAACTGATTGACAACTAAACTTTAAATCAGCCGATAGAGTCCTCCCTGATCCATTGCTTTGGGCTAGTGATTCTCAACCTTTTTCATATTAAGGACCACTAATTTAGTCCACATTAGAGCTACAGACCCCCATTTGATGAGATGTTATCTCTGGAACCCAAATCTTAGAATATCTTGTCCAGAATTCCATGACTATCTCTATTGTAGGTAGAGAGAGAACCAAATGACCATTCTTCTACATTCTCTAACTGTGTTCACTTCTTGTAAATGGAATAATGCTGAAGTTTAACAGTTCATCAATTTGCTGGGGACCCTCTGGAACCCCCTCAAGGACACCCTGGTGGTCCCCGGACCCCACGTTGAGAACCACGGACCTAGCGCACTAGTCTCATTTACATACAAACAGACCCCCATTTGATGAGATCAAACCCAAATCTGAGAATATTTTTCTTGTTAGATTTTGTCCAGAATTCCATGACTATGCTCTATTGTAGGTAGAGAGATAACCAAATGACCAAAACAGTCATTCTTCTACATTCTCTAACTGTGTTAACGTCTTGTAAATGGAATAACGCTGAAGTTTAACAGTTCATCAGTTTGCTGGGGACCCCCCTGGAACGCCCTCAAGAACGCCCCCCTGGTGGTCCCTAGACCCCACGTTGAGAACCGCTGACCGAGACCACTAGTTTCATTTGGACAAAGCGATCGAGACAATCCTTCGTCTTCGTTAGTTAATCTTCTGTCTGCCTATGTATGAAAAGGGCAGGAAAAACAAGCTGCTTTTGCTCTGCTTTTCTGACATGGCACACATGGCTCTTGATATGGGATTTTGAGTAATATGCCGACGCTAATGCCAGTGTTGGCTAAAGCAGCCGAAACAAAGAGGCTGGCCAAAGCTGGATAACCACCGTCTGGTCCGAACGTGCTCGATAAGGGGCGGCGTGAGAAGAACTCGGAAGTGACATTTTTCACCTCGGTCTCCTCCGGTTGTGTGGGAAGGGGCTAATTGGGGCTATTTGTGAGCAAAATCCTGTGATGTAAGCCGGCCTTTTACGCTTTTACGCACATTTTGGGTCTTTTTGTTTTGCCTCGAGTCAGACCCCCGGTAGAAGTAATTGTCGGGTTATTTTTAGCCCGCGAAAGTGGATGGGATTAAAGCAGCGTTATGTCTGAGAGCTGTTCAAGGTTCCGGGGGGTGGGGGTGGGGGGGTGGGGGGTGGAGAGGAGAATGGTTATAAATCCTGCCATTCCACGCCCTGCGGCTCCTTCGCCCTACAACTTATTCGGTGTGTGTTGTTTGTGGTATGGATGTGGGTGTGTGGGTATGTGCCTGTGTGTTCCACCACCCCCCCCACCCCCCCACTCATTATAATCCCCGTTCCAGAGTGGACTACAGATCAGCTTCACAGGCCCAGTTTTAATGTCCCTCATGTCTTTACTAGTGTAAAATGCAATGGAATGGCCTTTCAAGTCAGAATTCCAAGTAGGAAACTCGACAAGATTTCTTAACTTATCTTAACATGGCGGAATACACTGTAAACGCTGGGGACTCGAGTCACATGACTTGGACTCGAGTCAGACTGCTTGAGACTTGACTTGATGCGTGAAGAGAAGACTTGAGACTTGACTTGACTCGGGTTCTGGTGACTTGGGACTCGACTCTGACTTGTACTCTGATGACTTGAAAAGGTTTCTAAAGTCTTGACAAAAGATCTTGTGTTAAATGACTTGGATTGAAAGTGAAAATGAATGATTGAATTTATTGAAGTTGAAACTGATTCTAGAAATCAAACTCATGATTTTCTTACCAAGTTTTTATCCTATTAAAACCATATTGCATTGAAAAGTCCTAGATATTTAGTTTTCTTTAAGATATTAAATTGATACTGGACTCTTGATTTGTTCTGACTTGACTTGCTGTTCTACATTTAGACTTGAGACTTGACATTAATGACATGGACTTGACTTGGTGTTCTACATTTAGACTTGAGACTTGACATTAATGACATGGACTTGACTTGGTGTTCTACATTTAGACTTGAGACTTGACATTAATGACATGGACTTGACTTGGTGTTCTACATTTAGACTTGAGACTTGACATTAATGACATGGACTTGACTTGGTAATCTACATTTAGACTTGGGACTTGACTTGAGACTTGTGCCTCAAGACTTGAGACTGAGACTTGGGACTTGCGCAAAGTCGACTTGGTCACACCTCTGCTTTTAACAGCTTTATCATGCTCAAAATACACTTGAGTTAGATTTATCTCTCTATCAAACACCTGTGTTTGTTTTTCCTCAAAAATATCAATGAAGAGGTGGTAAAACCTTTGACTTAATGGGGCTGTCTGCCTTTCTCTTCTCTTCTCTTCTCTTTCTCTTCCTCCTTTTATATATGGACACAATCTGTACTTTTCTGTGTGTGATGCAAGGTGTCTTCTTCCATTGGTCCAGAGTTGATGCTGGAATGAATGTGAATCAATTAAGGATGTGTACATTTTCAGTCTAGCTCTGCGTTTAACAGATGGTTCTCATGGCTGCCTTCATGTGGAAATAAATCTATTTTTTATTTTTATTTTTTTATTATGCTTGATGAAAAAGGTTTTTATTGAGGCAGCATAGGCTACGCCTTCTGTCCAATACACATCTCTTTCTAATATAGGCCATGTCAGAAATGAATATATGAGAGCTGTCAGTGTTTCTGAACAGAAGCCGGTGAACGAATACAATAAACCGTTCAGAAAGCAGTGAAATGAGATGACAGAGCCTCTCGGAAATTAGAAACAGCAAGGCCACTTAAAGAGCGGATGGGTCCGTTCTCTATTAATATATAAAAAGGACGTATTCAGTTACTGTCAAATGGAACATTAGCATAAATAAGGAATGTAGGGCTATAACAGCAGCAGCAGCAGCAGAGATGAAATGGGGCCCGGCTGATCACCTATGATCCATTTAGAACATTTATTGGACAGTTATGATCAATGAAGCTGGACATTCATGGACACTAATAAGTAGGGATGAGACAATATGCTTCAATATGGTTCACGATTCAATACAATCACGATACGATAGAATACATAAAAGTCCACAATGACAAAGTCAGATTGTTCAGAATTATGTTTACTTCTGAGCTACAAATCTTTCTAGCGATGGCACTGGCTTGCTAGAATGTAGGGCTGGGCAATATATCGATATTATATCGATATCGTGATTTGAGACTAGATATCGTCTTAGATTTTTGGATATGGTAATATATGAATATGGCATAAGTGTCTTTTCCTGGTTTTAAAGGCTGCATTACAGTAAAGTGATGTCATTTCCTGAACTTACCAGACTGTTCTAGCTGTTCTATTATTTGCCTTTACCCACTTAGTCATTATATCCACATTACTGATGATTATTTATCAAAATCTCTCTTGTGTAAATATTTTGTGAAAGCACCAATAGTCATCCCTACAATATTATTGAGGTATTTGGTCAAAAATATCGTGATATTTGATTTTGTCCATATCGCCCAGCCCTACTAGAATGTCAACAACAATTTAAAAATATCAAAGCACAAATAATATAATTTGAATGGCGAGCTTGTGAAATTGTGATGGTCGAGCGTCTCATTTGTGATTACAGCAGAATAAAACGGAGCCGATATCGCGATTCTTTTTTATATCGCGATATATTGAATTATCGATATATCATCCCACCCCTACTAATTTGAGTATTTGCAGTGATTCAGTTGACTGACATGACCGCTTCTCCCTCCCTCTGTGGTATTATCACTGCTTACTGTTAGTAAGCACTATGTGGACAGACAGCCTTGGTGTTAGTACTTACTGATACTGATATTGGTGCTGTAAATACCGATATTTACAGCACCGCACCGCTTTCCTGCAACACTCGGTTGCTCTTTATCTGTGTGCTTTGCGTGTATGACAGCTCTGCAGGTGAGCTATGGCATCCCACCCTTGTGTTTTTATTACCCCATAAAACACACACACACACACACACACACACAAGCATGCAAAGTGGACCAGTCTGCTCTACTGTTCAAACAGCGTTCCCATTGCCTCTGAAACACAGCTAACGAGGAGATCACACACACACACACACACACACACACACACACACACATACACAAGGAGGAGCTGCAGGCTATAAGCGCTATAGACACTGATGCCACCGCTAATGGAATGTTGTGTGCTGTGAGTGTGTGTGTGTGTGTGTGTGAGAAAGTAGAGAGAGAGAGCTTGCTAGACTATGAAGCTATGCTGTGCTATTCTTAAGGCTGCCTCTCCATAATGATTGTCCCATTCATACGTCACATCTTAAGCTGCCCAGGGCCATAACAAGCTTCTCTGCCTGTTCTGATGGATGCTAAAACTAACATATGACACCAATAGAGCCGATACCGAGTCGTAGATGCTGTGTGTGTGTGTGTGTGTGTGTGTGTGATCTCAACATGAAGTAATCGTGTTTTGAATGATTTTTCATGGAGGAGCGGCCGACAGGTGAAGGGCAAGGTCAGAACTAAACGCATTAAGGGAGGTGTCGCTTTCTGAAGAATGATAGCCGTTTCATTCTCTTTCTTCTAGGCTCTGTGGTTTGCAGTAGTGAGCCTGCCTAGATCTATCTGATCAACAGTCAAACACAGAACAAAATGATGCGACACAGTATGCAACAAGCTAAAATACAAGGATTCTGAGAAAAGTTTTCATGGGAAAAAAAATAATTCTGCTTCTGTTTTTCCGAATTAACGAGATATCTCAAAATCCCAAGAGAAGCAAACATGTCCCGCCTGTTTAGTTTAATCAAGTCATATTTTGCTTTTGGTCTGAAACATTGGGAACATCGTGTCTTTACGTAATATAGATGGTATTGCAACCATAGGCTACAGAGCAGATTTTTTTTTTTTACCATGAAAACTTTTCTCAGAATTCTGAGTTAATTCTCTCGTTAATTCAGAAAAAATAGGGCAATTTTTTTTTTCTCAAGTGAATGCATTACGCTTCCGTACAAAATAGTATGTTGGAAAGACATTGAAGGTCTACCGATCCTATCTATCCGAACCTAACCTACATTGACAATGAGATAAAAAAGCAAATAAGACAGAGAGAAATAGATCTCATGTGATATTTCCTTTATGTAGCGATATTTCTCTAAATTCCCTAAAATAAGAAAAATTGAATCTAGAGATGAAACAGCTTTTTCTGTAACAGTTATTTAAGTTCTTTAATGCAACAAATGAAACAAAGTCCCCAACTAGATGGATGACTTAATAGCAGACCCCCAGTTCCACATTGCAACTATACAGGGTTCAACCGATTTGTGTTTTTTTTTTGAAGGCCGATACTGATATTTCTGGATTGAAGCTGCCGATGTTTGGTGCCGATTTCTAAATTTGACAATTTTTGTGGCAGACAAATTCCAAGTATTCAGAGAGAGAGAGAGAGAGAGAGAGAGAGAGAGAGAGAGATGCCAAATGATTTCTAAATTTGACAGTTTTTGTGGCAAAGTCCAAGTATAGAGAGAGAGAGAGAGAGAGAGAGAGAGAGAGCAACAGAGAGAAATGAGAGAGAGAGCAAGAGAGATAAATGAGAGAGAGAGCAACAGAGAGAGAGAGAGAGAGAGATGCCAAATGATTTCTAAATTTGACAGTTTTTGTGGCAAAGTCCAAGTATAGAGAGAGAGAGAGAGAGAGAGAGAGAGAGCAACAGAGAGAAATGAGAGAGAGAGCAAGAGAGATAAATGAGAGAGAGAGAGAGCAACAGAGAGAGAGAGAGAGAGACAGAGAGATGCCAAATGATTTCTAAATTTGACAGTTTTTGTGGCAAAGTCCAAGTATAGAGAGAGAGAGAGAGAGAGAGAGAGAGAGAGAGAGAGAGCAACAGAGAGAAATGAGAGAGAGAGCAAGAGAGAGAAATGAGAGAGAGAGAGCAACAGAGAGAAAGAGAGAGACAGAGAGAGAGAGAGAGAGAGAGAGAGATGGATACAGGATACAGAGAGGCAGGAGTACGGAGCAAAATCCAGAGGCGTGTATGTGTTTGTGTATATGTGTGTTTGTGTGTGTGTGTGTGTATGTGTGTGTGTGTGTAGGGGACTATAGGTCATCCTCTATTTCACAGGTGGCTGACTGGGAGGCAGGTGATGCAGTGGCCTCATCATTCATCCGCCACACACACACACACACATACACACACACACGGAACCAGGCATGAGGCTGAGGCCAGATTAGATCAAGCTGTCGTCACTAGAGCCAAGCGCTCTCTGTGTGTGTGTGTGTGTGTGTGTGTGTGTGTGTGTGAGGAGCTGTGAGGTGTGTGTGTGTGTGTGTGTGTGTTGAAGCTGGATGGAAGTTGAAAGTGCTGTGTTGCGCGTTTAGCCTCTAGGCAGAGTCGGTGTCAGTCAGGGTCAATCCACCCAGTGAGGGAGACAGCTGGAGAGAGATGGTGGAGTGGACACACACACACACACACACACACACACACACACACACACACACACACACACACACAGAAAGAAAGAAATGGAGAAACAAATATTGGCAGTAGAAAGTGAAAAACAGTGAACTGCCTTGTGTCTCTTTTTCCTTTCTCTTTTCTTCAACCTGCCTCGTCTACTTGCCTACATTTCCCAGAATGCCTTTCAGCAACCCCCCAGATAAGAGTTTTGTCTCTCAGACCCAAATCTGAGAATATTTTTATTGTCAGATATGATTTTTGTCCAGAATTCCATGACTATCTGTATTGTAGGTAGAGAGATAACAGTCATTCTTCTACATTCCCTAATTGTGTTCACTTCTTGTAAATGAAATAATGCTGAAGTTTAACAGTTTATCAATTTGCTGGGGACCCCCTGGAACCCCCCTCAAGGACCCCTGGTGGTCCGTGGACCCCACGTTGAGAACCACTGGACTAATGTACCATTTTGAGTTCATGACCGAAGAATTTTGGACCAGACGGTTATTGTTTCTATTAAAAACTAGGGTTAGACTGACATCCGTTGCTATAGAAATGCGGTTTCAGATGCTTTTCCACCCTATGAAGAATCAGGTTATGTGGGAAACACTGAATATAAACATGTTTTTATATTCTTTTGCATTAAAATGGTCAAAGTCGGAGAATCATATGTGACAGAAAACCCAACACAGAAAAAAGATTCTCCGAGACTTGGGGACCATTTCTAGATCACTTGGAAAAGATTTGACTATCCTCTTGGGATAGTTGGGCCATATATTATCTTTATTATTATTTATTACACTGTGATACAGTACAACTCTACCATATACATGATCTCTATTAGATTGTTTTTCTTTGAGACTATTATGAATATATAATATGTCAGATAGCATTTCGGTATGTGGTGGGGCATTACATGTTATGTTGTTTAAGAGTTTTATATTGTTAGATATATTTGGGCATGAGACATGAAAGGCACAATGATATTTTTGTATATATACATACCAGTATGTCTGTGCGTTGATTGTTTTTTTTTATTTATCTGCAAATTGTAAATGCCTTTTTACAATCCATAATTTGATTTGTCAGCCCATGTTACACCCTTTTCTTATTATTTTTTTATTTTTTTATTTATTTATGTATATATTTTTTCTTTTCTTTTTTTCTTACACGTTTGTATGTCTATTGTTAAACCGCAAAATAAAATATATATATATAAAAAAATAAAAAATAAAAAAAAAAGTCGGAGAATCCCCGAACACACCGGTATCGGCCTCCGAAAACCCGATATCGGTATCGATATCGATTGTTTTTTTTTATTTATCTGCAAATTGTAAATGCCTTTTTATAATCCATAATTTGATTTGTCAGCCCATGTTACACCCTTTTCTTATTATTTTTTTATTTTTTTATTTATTTATGTACATATTTTTTCTTTTCTTTTTTTCTTACACATTTGTATGTCTATTGTTGAACCGCAAAATAAAATGTATATATATAAAAAAATAAAAATAAAAAAAAAAGTCGGAGAATCCCCGAACACACCGGTATCGGCCTCCGAAAACCCGATATCGGTATCGATATCGATTGTTTTTTTTATTTATCTGCAAATTGTAAATGCCTATTTATAATCCATAATTTGATTTGCCAGCCCATGTTACACCCTTTTCTTATTATTTATTTATTTTTTATTTATTTATGTATATATTTTTGCTTTTCTTTTTTTCTTACACGCTTGTATGTCTATTGTTAAACCGCAAAATAAAATATATATAAAAAAAATAAATAAATAAATAAAAGTATCGGTATCACACCGGTATCGGCCTCCGAAAACCCGATATCGGTCGACCCCCCCCCCCCCCCCCCCCATCCCCCCCCGACTCAACCGCCAATACGCGAACACACACAAGCTGCGGGGATGTTAGCGGTGAACAGGAGTTAACAAACCGAATGAGATCACATTATCACATCAGGCTGAGAGTGGATTAGCAAGAGAGCAAGAGCTTGGAGCTTTGGGGGCCCTGTGCTGCTGGTGACTCATCTGACCTGATTCTACAGAGCGGAGGCAGAAAAAAAAAAAAGAACAACAACAACAACAACGCAATGCACAGAAACACCTATATGCTCCTGCCGTTACGTATGCACGGCCCCGTTAACATGGATGAGCATTACACCCATTAGCTCTAAGTGCTTTTTGTTCCTACTGTTGGGTGTAACGGGGCTTGGATTGTCCGGTGTCAACCCAGCACAATTTGTCGTTTTGTTGTTTTTTGTGGCAGTTTGGTGTCATTTTAACATCAATATGTCATTGCCACATGAATTCTGAAGACATTAGTAGAAGTACCATAAACAAATGAGACCATCACAGAGAAGATCGGCAGCCTCTAGCGCAGTGGTTCTCAACGTGGGGTCCGGGGACCACCAGGGGTCCTTGAGGGCGTCCCAGGAGGTCGCCAGCAAACTGATGAATTGTTACACTTCAGCATTATTTCATTTACAAGAAGTGAACACAATTAGAGAATGTAGAAGAATGACTGTTCCGATCATAGTTTCTCTGTTATCTCTACCTATGGAGTTCTGGACAAAATCATATCTGACAATAAAAATATTCTCAGATTTGGGTCCGAGAGACAAAATCTCATCAAATGGGGGTCCGTGGCTCTAATGTGGACTACATTAGGGGTCCTTGATATGAAAAAGGTTGAGAATCACTGCTCTAGCGGCCTCTACACTGCGTTTTACATTGTGAGCCACCAGGTCCGATTTGGCGGGAAATCCGCTGTGTTGTTTTACAGCACAAAGGGAGGATGCTTTATGGCACAAAACAGGAAGAGGGCGCTGTTCTTTAAGCAAAAACGGAGCTAAAATGTCAAATTCACAACTTCACACCGTTTTCAATCCAGAAGTTCCCCTGAGTGTTTTGATATCTCCCGTTTTTTTTATGCATTTTACGCTTTTATTTTGAAGGCGAAATCTCTCACCAGGAGTCATATTCCTGCTATTGTGCTGAAGCGTTCAGACGAATTCACAACTTCACACCATTTTCAATCCAGAAGTGTATAAGAGTATTTTGATATCTCCTGTTTTGTATGCGTTTTACGCTTTTATTTTGAAGGCGAAATCTCTTACCAGGAGTCCTATTCCTGGCATGTGCTGATTTTGACGTAGCTTGTTTATGGAATGGCAGCATCTTTATTAAATTCATTCATTCAATTCATCAAAACATGTTATTTTTATTCATGTTATCCACAAATAAATAATTTTTCTTAGTAGGAAAGCATGAGTCATGGCAAGTCCTATATGCTTTTGTGTATATAGTTTATTGGGATGTGTGCTGTTTAGATATTGCCACTTTGATAGCTGCTCCCATAGAAACATCTGATGTCTGCGTGTGTCTGCCTTATGCTGCATCGGCTCAAAAGGCTGTGCGCAAATTGTATTTGATTTGAATTTTATTTACAAATTGTATCTGACAGTTGAGCCCGGGGTTAGGCTGCTTTCCAAGGCAGGTGTCAGATGCTTCTATGGTGAGATCTATCACAGTGGCAATATCTGTGTACATAATAAATCTAGTGTGGTGCAGGTTGAGCACAGGCGGCAGATATGCTATATGTACATTACACCTGAATGAAAGACACTACGCTAATGTCACCGCATCTGAGTCTCCATTATAAGTCTATGTAAAGCCAATGTTACAGCTATGCTACATGTCTAACTCCTGGGTCTCCATTGGAAGTCAATGTAAAATCTTAGAGTTGTGCTGGTTTTCTATTCTAACCATCTAATCAGGGATTGATTTACACCCGTTACACTAGGTGAATGCAATTAACTGCAATTAAGTACCTGGTATGATAGAAAACCAGCAGTACCAGGATTGAGAACGACTGCTGTAGAACAGTGGTTCTCAACGTGGGGTCCGGGGACCACCAGGGGTCCTTGAGGGCGTTCCAGGGGGTCCCCAGCAAATTGATGAATTGTTAAACTTCACTATTATTTAATTTACAAGAAGTGAACATAATTAGAGAAGGTAGAGGAATGACTGTTTTGATCATAGTTTCACTGTTATCTCTCTACCTACAATACAGAAAGTCATGGAATTATGGACAAAATCATATCGGACAATAAAAATATTTGGGTCCGAGAGATAAAATCTCATCAAACGGGGGTCCATGGCCTTAATGTGGACTAAATTAGGGGTCCTTGATATGAAAAAGGTTATAGAATATTGCCGGTCATGGAATGCGCGCACACACACACACACACACACACACACACACACACACACCAAGGTTTAGGTTCTACCAGCAACAGGTTTCCTGTAACCGTCACGTCTCTTTCCTTGGATTTTCTGTCGATGCCGTTTTTTCTCTGTCAGCTCCTCTTCTGTTGATTCCAAAACCAACCCGGAAATGTAAAAAACGTATCACTTCCCCAGGAAAGAGCTACCAGACAGGTGTTTAGAACAGACAGTGAACTGGATATAGAACGAATCACAGAAAAACTTCCATGAAAACGTCCTTGACAAGTCGCAGTACTTCCGCGGTGACACTGTAACTTTGTGTCCCCGTCTCTCTCTCTCTCTCTCTCTCTCCCGGACACACAGCCACCCAGCCAGCCAGACAGACCGACAGACCAGAAATTGCCTGTACCGTTAGTTTTAATCAGCGGGAGCCTTAATTGGTCATAATCACAGCCATTAGTTCAATCAACATCTGTCCGCATAGAGTTGTAATCCCCCTCGCCTGGCTGCCAACCTGCCCGCACCCCCGCTGTCTTAACTCCATCACTGCTTTTAGTACATGCGTCACCAGCTGAGGCCAAATCACAGGGGTTTGAATTAGGAATATATGCACAGCCCACTTATCTCTTTTTTTTTTTTCATTTGTTCATTTGCGCTTTCTCTCCCTCTCTCTCTCTGGCACCTTTCTCAACCTCTCCTCTTTTTTATAGAGGCAGCTGTGTCTAGTTGCCGTGGCGACGCTTCCGATAAGGCTCCGCCAATCAGACCTCTGTGTGTGTGTGTGTGTGTGTGAGTGTGTGAGTGAGTTTCAGTGTTTAAATCCCCCCCCCCCCACTCCCTCTCCCTACCTGTCTATGTAGTGTGTAATTACATTCTACCCACTCAGTTCTAAATATATTTCAACCCTCAACAGACACCTGTGGAAAGTTTAGCGACACTAGTTTTAGGAGAATGTTAAATGTTGAATATTTCCTTCTTCCTGCTGCTGAGCACTTTCTGACTTTCTAATACTTAACGACCAGTTGGATTTAGGGAACACACACTTTTGACCACCAGTGGGATTAGGAGAACACACACTTTTGACCACCAGTGGGATTAGGAGAACACACACTTGACCACCAGTGGGATTAGGAGAACACACACTTGACCACCAGTGGGATTAGGAGAACACACACTTGACCACCAGTTGAATTTGGGAACACACACTTTTGACCACCAGTTGAGATTTGGAGAACACACACTTTTGACCACCAGTGGGATTTGGAGAACGCACACTTGACCACCAGTTGGGATTTGGAGAACACACACTTGACCACCGGTTGGGATTTGGAGAACACACACTTGACCACCGGTTGGGATTTGGAAAACACACTTTTGACCACCAGTTGGGATTAGGAGAACACACACTTTTGACCACCAGTTGGGATTAGGAGAACACACACTTTTGACCACCAGTTGGGATTAGGAGAACACACACTTGACGACCAGTTGGGATTTGGAGAACACACACTTGACCACTGGTTGGGATTTGGAGAACACACACTTGACCACTGGTTGGGATTTGGAGAACACACACTTGACCACCAGTTGGGATTTGGGGAACACACACTTTTGACCACCAGTTGGGATTTGGAGAACACACACTTGACCACCGGTTGGGATTTGGGGAACACACACTTGACCACCGGTTGGGATTTGGAAAACACACTTTTGACCACCAGTTGGGATTAGGAGAACACACACTTTTGACCACCAGTTGGGATTAGGAGAACACACACTTGACGACCAGTTGGGATTTGGAGAACACACACTTGACCACTGGTTGGGATTTGGAGAACACACACTTGACCACTGGTTGGGATTTGGAGAACACACACTTGACCACTGGTTGGGATTTGGGGAACACACACTTTTGACCACCGGTTGGGATTTGGAAAACACACACTTGACCACCAGTTGGGATTTGGAGAACACACACTTGACCAGTTTGATTTGGAGAACACACACTTGACTACCAGTTGGATTTGGAGAACACACATTTTTGACCACCAGTTGGATTTGAGAACACACACTTGACCAGTTGGGATTAGGAGAACACACACTTGACCGGTGAAAACACCAATTCATGCTCCTACAACACACAACCAAAACAAATATGGAGGTGGAACAAATTGTTGTTTTTTTTGCACTTTCTTGCACTCATTTGCTATTGCTGGTCTCCATTCAGATTTGAGTCGTTGACACTGCAGGATGTCAGGACTTGAGTCGGAAAAATTGAAAATGTTTGAAATAATAATAATAGTAATGAATTACTATTACTGTCATGGCTAGCTGTTTTGTGTATTTGTGCTTTTTTGTGTATTTCCTTGTCAGTAATTTTACTTTGGTATGTTTTGACCTCAGTATTGTACTTAAATCACATCCATTACATAGTATAAATCTGCAGGCTTGGCATAACAGCCATTTCAAATGAACAGAACCTGATGTATAATCCTGTCAGGTTTGAGTAGTGTTCTCATATTCAGGATTTGGCATCTGTATCAGCAGCTGCTACCTGGTCAATCCTGCCTTCCTGTCTTGTGCTTGTGTGTCAGTACATGTGTGTGTGTGTGTGTGTATGTTTGTGTGTTCCTGTCAGTTGTCCGTCAACAGCTTAACTGGTGCTGCCCTGCTGCACATAAATGTTTTATGATTTTGTATTACTCTGTTGGCAAAATGTGAAGTTTCCACTGTAAATTGGGCTTAATAATAATCAATTTCGTTGAATATTGCTTTAATTGATTTCATTCTAGTCAAAGCACAATGCCTTCATTTTACAGGACAGCCCCACATTCGCATATGCTTCACTGTGTGTGTGTGTGTGTGTGTGTGTGTGCGGTCTCAATAATGCTTGTCCATTGTCCTTCCCATGCATAATTAATGGTATTTTTTCAGTTTCATTTTACTGCGCCTCAGGGATTTGTTGGAAAATATATTCGACCTTTATTTAACCACGTTAGTGAGATAAAGAATCGTTTTAACAAAGGAAGCGTGGCCAAGAAAGCATCAGAGGGCTATTAAAAAAGTTGCAAATAACAAAGTTGCAACAACATCTAACCATGTATAAAGTCAGAGTACAGAAAAGAAAGTGCAAAGTTAAAGCAATGTATAAAATCGAAATACAGTCTGCCACAACATCCTTTTTCACTTTAAACTCCCCAAGAAAACTCTTCTGCCGTGAGTTCCGCAAAGAACAAGTTTGAATATAGTTTTTTTCTGCCGTCGTCTTTACACCTATAGGATGTTAAAATATGCATTACGCCTTCAATCGGAAAAAAATAGTTCCCCCTCTGCGAGCTGTTTTGTCAGTCGCTTCCAAGTCCCAAGTGCTGCATCCCCAAAAACGCCGGCATTGGCCCGCGTCCTCAAAGCTGCGATAGGCGAGACTTTCCGATGTAAAAACACACCCGTCTTATCAGGCTGGATCCCAAAGCGGGGCCGCGACACAGAAGAGCGTCTCATCCGCCCTAATTGAGACGCCGTAGATTCACCCTGTGTACTCAAATTGAATTGTTGTCGGTAGGGAAATCTCCTCCACACAGAAAGTGACGGATCCGAGCTCAAGAGTGAAATCCAAAAGTATTTCCTGAGCTGCGGTGAGCGAGCGCTTCTCCCTGAGACAACTCACCAACGATTGGCCATCTTGAACTCTGGGGGTGAGACACTCTACCAAGGAGATTGCCATAAATATATAAAACTAGAAGGTAGGGCTGGGCGATGATTCAATATTATCGTTTATCGTCTTTCAGTGGAATCATATCGTGATGATATGAAGATATTTTGATATCGTGACACACATTTCTGCTGTCTGAATTGATGATGACAAGCAAATTTTACTTAAAAACTGATAAAATGAGGTATGGTAGGAATATTATTTGAAAATTTCAGTTTTGTTTGACATCACACCTAACATTACCATTCGGTTCAACGAGATGAACATTCATTTGATTATTTAACGTGATTTTGCATACATGAACCATATCGTGATATATATTGATATCGAGAAAAATCCTTATGATTATCGTGATATTGATTTCGGCCATATCGCCCAGCCCTACTAGAAGGGCACTCGGAGAGCGCAGACCTCCGCCAAGGTTCGTGCTATTATTGCGTGTTCGTGAGTCGGATCCGGATCCGCTCCAAAATGTAATGGGTTCTTCCTTGGCCCATGCTACACCCTTCCACGAAGTTTCATGAAAATCGGGCCAGTAGTTTTTCCGTAATCCTGCTAACAGACAAACAAACAGACAAACAAACAAACGGCACCGAAAACATAACCTCCTTGGCAGAGGTAATTAGCATTACTTCAACACATAAGCAAAGAGTTCAGATAGACCAGGCAGTTATCAAATTAGCTAGCAATCTTGGGAACAACAACCAGAACAACTGCTTGAATTTAGCAGGGAAGTTAGTTAGCTAGCTTACTAGTTAGTAAGCTACTAGCTAACTAGGCTAGACTCGGCTAGACTAGGCTAGGTAGCGATAATGGGCCAAATATATTAAAATGTGAACCTGTGGAAGAAAAATTGGAAAAAGTTCTTGAGTCAGAGGTTCGTCTAATCTGAATATATATTTATTAATAGGAGTCTCATGAGAGGAAGAGATGCACACAGCTCATAGGCTACATACACTTCTTCCCAGAGGAATAGGAAGACCAGTGTTTTATGCACCGTATCTTCCAAGGATGTACAGGGTGTGCTGACATTAGAACAGATAAGTTAGGGCTTCCACAGACATCTCGGGGACATCCAGGAGCCACTCTGATAACAAGACCTCAGTCACAGAAAGTTATGGAACAAGGGTCACAGTTCATACATGTATGTTCAATTTTCTTCCACAGAACCTGTATCCCTCTGGATTCTTGAGATCCATTTGTTTCTAATATGCTTTTTTATTCAGTGGAGAATCTGTGATAAATGTTTGTCTGATGCATCTTGGTACAGCACCAATCTCGGAACCCATCGTCTATCGGTCTGATGATGATTAGACTCTGGGGGCGACGGCCAATATTTCGGGGTTTTTTTTTTTTTTTTCGCGGGTTTGGTCTAATTGCATATGCATTTGTGGGTGTTCCAAGGCCGAGGCGCGAAATAAAGGGACGGATTTATGGAAATTGGCAGCGGACGTGATTTATCAAGAGGCGGTGGCCGTTAACACCTGCTGATTGCGGAAATGAAGACCTAGGAAAAGCATGTCTTATCCTTTTGCGTATAGGATAGCTCTGCTGAAACTGTCTCTGGAACCCGCTCCAAGATCAAAGTGACACAGTCATCTACCCAGCATAACACGCAGTCATTAGATCACAGGGTTTAAACGAGTATGCTGACTTAAAAAAGTACATTGGCAGAGTGGCAGAATGCGCACTCAACATGCAGACTGTTACCTAAATATACAAAAAAGAAAGGTTGCACGCTGTTCTCTGGATTTGCTGACACTTATTATGAGCCAATGTCTCTGCGATATTGCCTTGATGAAAACAATGCCGCTAAAACATGTATGCGTAATAACTGTAAGGACAGTGAAGAGGTGTGTACGCGGCTTCATACCTTCACCAGGTCTCCATCCCTCCCACACCTGGCACCTGAACCTCAGCCAGGCTCTCCTGCACTTGCTCCTTCGAGGGAGTTCAGGCTCCTCTTTGGCTTTATTTGTGGTCAGCATTTTGGCTCACCTCCTCATATCATACCAACGCTTTTTACCTCCGCTAAATCGCGCTTGTGGTGCCCAACTGCATTGACTTCATGTCGTTCCAGAGTGACTTTTCTCATCTAAAACATCTCTTCTCTGCAGCTCTTTGGCTTTTTCTCTGCCGCCAACACTTCCAACTCCACTGGAGAGACATTTGCGCTTCTTTGGCCCGTCATTACGTTGCCGCTAATGGGCTATTGTGCGCATTGCTTGGCCCTTGTATTAGCGCAGTCGCAATTCGAATAAATTATCTGCGCCTCTGCTCATTTGCATGCCCTACTTTAGTAAATACCTTGCGCCGACGGTACCAATTGCACCCGCGATTGCCGGGAATTGCGACATGTTAGTAGATAGCCAGTAGCCTTAGTTTGTTGACCTGACCGCACATGATATCTGGGTAGTGAAGTACTTCAAACTTTCTCTTTATTTTTGTATTATTGTTAAAAAAAACAGACGTTTAAACATGTATTTATGTCATGATTTATCCCATAATTACAAACACAATAATGTACAGTACTTACTTGCATAGAATAAGTGTACTTATGGTCGTACGTATGGTCCTTTAATCAGGACTTCTTCTGTTAAGTTCTATTGTTATTTTCTTCTCTCCCTCCGTCTCCCTCCACTTCAAAGACAGATAGAGAGACAGTGGAGGAAACATCATTAGCCGTTAACTGTTGCACACGCATACACACACTTGCGCGGCTTTAGTGTGTGTGATGTGCCGTCCCCATCCCCAGCAGATCCACAGCACAATGTCCTCAGCCTTGCTCTGCCTCAGAACTGAACACACCGAGCCAAGATACTGCAATTAGCAGAGAGAATCCACCAGCTAACACCTCTCTCTCTATCCCAGACAGACCAAAACGAACAGTGTCGATTGACGGAGCCTGTTAACTGATTTCTCGAGTCCTTACTGAGGCAGCATATGGCCAAATGTCTGGGGGGGAAAAAAAAGAAAAAACACATGGAAGATAGACGAGCAGACCAAAGATATTACAGGCTAACTGTGTGGGTGGGTAGGTGTGACGGAAGCAGATGATGATCCAGGGAGAGACACAAAAAGAGCTGGCGAGAAAGAGAGATGTGTCAGCCCGTCCCCTCCGTAAGGGCCTCTCCGCTTCCTCCGACTCGCTGCCTTCCCGGTCGGCCGCAGGTTGGACCTCCCGAGAGCTTCGCCTCATTTCATTTCCTCCTCCGAAAAGCGAGGGGTTGTCCGCTCCTTCCTCTGTTCTGATAGCCGCTGAGACCGGAGGAACGCTAAGGAATGAGGGAAGGGGGGGGAAGTTTTTCTCGGTCGGTGTTGCACTTCAGGGTAATGAGGCACTAGTGTGTGTGTGTGTGTGTGTTGTTTACTTGTCAGGACCAGTGACAAAAGCGTAGATGACATTTTGGGTGGTCCTCACTTTGGAAAGGAGCCATTTTATGGCTTGAGGTTAGGTTAGCGTATGAGTCAAAAGTTTGGTATGTCGTGCTGGGGGTTGGCTTAAGGCAGTACAGTGAGTTTCTGGTAGATTGCTCTGTTGGACAACTTAGTTGTTAAGTGATGAGAACATAGACAGCAAAATCATCCATGCATCCCCAGTAGATCATTGGCTCCAGAGCTCCATACTAACACTGTACACTGTTGAATGATAGCAGGCTCCATGCTAACACTTTAGCATACACTATGTTGACTGATAAAAGGCTCCATGCTAACACTTTAGCATACACTATGTTGAGTGATATTAAGCTCCATGCTAACACTTTAGCCTACACTATGTTGAGTGATAGTAAGCTCCATGCTAACACTTTAGCATACACTATGTTGAGTGATAGTAGTCTCCATGCTAACACCTTAGCATACACTATGTCGAGTGATAGAAGGCTCCATGCTAACACTTTTGCATACACTATGTCGAATGATAGTAGGCTCCATGCTAACACTTTACCATACACTATGTCGAGTGATAGTAGGCTCCATGCTAACACCTTAGCATACACTATGTCGAGTGATAGAAGGCTCCATGCTAACACTTTAGCATACACTATGTCGACTGATAAAAGGCTCCATGCTAACACTTTAGCATACACTATGTCGAGTGATATTAAGCTCCATGCTAACACTTTAGCCTACACTATGTCGAGTGATAGTAAGCTCCATGCTAACACTTTAGCATACACTATGTCGAGTGATAGTAGTCTCCATGCTAACACCTTAGCATACACTATGTCGAGTGATAGAAGGCTCCATGCTAACACTTTTGCATACACTATGTCGAATGATAGTAGGCTCCATGCTAACACCTTAGCATACACTATGTCGAGTGATAGAAGGCTCCATGCTAACACTTTAGCATACACTATGTCGAGTGATAGTAGTCTCCATGCTAACACCTTAGCATACACTATGTCGAATTATAGAAGGCTCCATGCTAACACTTTTGCATACACTATGTCGAATGATAGTAGGCTCCATGCTAACACTTTAGCATACACTATGTCGAGTGATAGTAGGCTCCATGCTAACACCTTAGCATACACTATGTCGAGTGATAGAAGGCTCCATGCTAACACTTTAGCATACACTATGTCGAGTGATAGTAGTCTCCATGCTAACACTTTTGCATACACTATGTCGAGTGATAGTAGGCTCCATGCTAACACTTTTGCATACACTATGTCGAGTGATAGTAGGCTCCATGCTAACACTTTAGCATACACTATGTCGAGTGATAGTAGGCTCCATGCTAACACCTTAGCATACACTATGTCGAGTGATAGAAGGCTCCATGCTAACACTTTAGCATACACTATGTCGAGTGATAGTAGTCTCCATGCTAACACTTTTGCATACACTATGTCGAGTGATAGTAGGCTCCATGCTAACACTTTTGCATACACTATGTCGAGTGATAGTAGGCTCCATGCTAACACTTTAGCATACACTATGTCGAGTGATAGTAGGCTCCATGCTAACACCTTAGCATACACTATGTCGAGTGATAGAAGGCTCCATGCTAACACTTTAGCATACACTATGTCGAGTGATAGTAAGCTCCATGCTAACACCTTAGCATTAACCAAGTTGAGTGATTGAAGGCTCTATGCTAGATGATTAGATCTTGCCCTCAGTGTCATTCAGTCAGATAGTATTTTTCGGGACCTAGGCGCGTGCACACACACACACACACACTTACCTGCCTGCTCATAATCAATAACTTAGCTGTAAAGCTTGGCATCTATTCACTGCCAAACTGCAGAACAACTGTCAACACCACTCATCTTGAAAATGTACCCTATTAAATGCTTTAAATTGCACAATAGGCTTACACTGGCTTCCATTTCATCACTTTCTGTGCATGTATGTGTCTTCACCAATGTTGAAAAAACACTTTCTGGTGTATCGCGATGATCATCTTACACTATCTAAACTGTTCCATTCATTCATATTCTGTGGCTGGCCCGGTGCGGTGTGTTTATTCCCAGCCAAAAGCAGCATGGAAGTTTATTAGTCAGCGAGTTAGTGATAAAAAAAACATGAAAAATGGTTTAACGTGAAGCGATGCACCCGACCAGAAGGTACTCCCAAGAAGACGATACAGGCCTATGAGAGATTTCCCCCCGTTAAACAGCCTTAAAGTCATTTTTCTCCATTTGTCCTTTAAACGCTCTGGTGAAGGGTGGCTTAAAAAAAATCACAGCGGAGTAAAAAGCTGTATTTCTGCCAACTGGTAAGCTATGTGCAGGCAGTCTGGAGCCGCATGTAAAACAAGGAGGCAGAGGAGCAAAAAAAAAAAAAAAAGAAGATATTTATGAGCCGGGCACGTTTTCAATCAAGATAATAACGCCTTTGTCCTTTTTTTAATTTGTAGTTTGGATCTACTGCTTCTATTAGGCTTGAAGCTGCACTAGGCGAGATTTCGATGTAAAAATAAATCACAAAAGTGGGGCTGCGACAGAGAAGAGTGTCTGATCCCCACTAATTGAGACCCTGATTCACCCTATCTGCACCAATGAAATTCTGGTGTCACAATGGTGTCAGTGTCAGTCGTAATTAGTACATTTTTTTGTCCTATAGAGCTATGCTTTCTTTCTGATAAGCCATTTTTTTGTGCAAGTTGGAATGCTGAAATGATGGAGGAGGGAGTTCCACTGTGACGATGAGCTCAGTTTGTCGAATGAATGAATGAATGAATGAATGAATGAATGAATGAATATTTTATTTTCGTGTCTGGTCCTTTACATGGCCCGTCCCTCATGGAATTATTCAGACACATTAACTAACAACAAACCAAACATTCCGGCATGTTAACCCACCATCATCTAACAGCACAATACATAGATATCATCCAAACATAAACATAAACATAAACCTCCCACAAATAACGCTCCAGGAGATATCCCACAATGGAAAAACAGCAAATATACAAACATACACACACAGCTCCCCTAAGCACAAGACACAATACACAAATCCAAACACTGTATATTTGATAAACCAATATAGTTTGCAATCCATATAGAATAGAGTATGAGGAATTCCCAGAGATCACCTGTCAATCAGAAAGTGTGGGCGGGGCTTGGATTCTCTGTCGCTGCAGTCTGAGTTTCTCTCTTCTTCGTCTGTTCAGCCATGGTGGCTATCGCTGCTCATGCTAACTAGTACTACCCAGTTCTTCTTCTTCTTCTGTTTATTCCAAACAAACCGGAAAAAAAAACAAACCGGATTTTTCCCGGGAAAGAGCTACCAGACACCAGCTGTTGAACTGGATATAGGTTGAATCACTACTGTGTTATAGCAGTCGGGATAGGGAGGATCAAAACAGACACTTATTTATATGAAAATGTTGCGGATTATTACTCTGATGCACATCAATGCCAGGATCAGTAAGCCGTTTGCTGTTTTTATAATGCAAAGATACGGCAACAAACATTTGTTTTGCGGTTCAATTTTCCTCAGAATGAAACGATGACTACACATAATGCAATTTTGCAATACCGTATTTCCTCTAATATTGGCCCAGTGCCTTTATTTACCTCAACTGCAGAGGGTACCAGGCCTTTATTGGAAGCAGGCTTATATTAGAGACAGACCTTTATTTCTAATTCCCCTCTGTTTGATATGTATATTTGCTCATATTTTTTGGCTTCTGAGGGAAAAACCCAGTTTCGGTGCTCAGCCCGGTTAGAGACCAATCAGAGCTCACATACCCTAAATCAGTGGTTCTCAACCTTTTTCATATCAAGGACCCCTCATTTAGTCCACATTAGAGCCACGGACCCCCATTTGGACAGTCCACCATTGCGATTTTGTCTCTCAGACCCAAATCTGAGAATATTTTTATTGTCAGATATGATTTTGTCCAGAATTCCATGACTATCTGTATTGTAGGTAGAGAGATAACAGGGAAACTATGATCAAAACAGTCATTCTCCTACATTCTCTAATTGTGTTCACGTCTTGTAAATGGAGTTTAACGATTCATCAATTTTGCTGGGGACCCCCCCTCAAGGACCCCTGGTGGTCCCCGGACCCCACGTTGAGAATGGACACCCCCCCCCCCCCCCCCCACACACACACACACACATGTACCCAGGAGGTTCAACCAATGACAGAGACAGAAGAGCCGCAGCTGAAAACACCTTTTCTTCACTTGCTGTCTTTGTGTTCTTGCTCTCCACTCCTGTGTGTTGACATCCGGTGAGATCTAGGTAGCGATAGAAACCGAGGCACACACACACACACACACACACACACACATGCACAGCGCTCCGGAGATTGATCCTCCATCATCTTGTCTTCCTCCCTCTTCTGCTTATCTTCTCCTCTTTCTCCTCTTGTCTCAAAAGCGTTTGTCTGCTCTACTGGTGATTAAACCACAGAAAGGAAAACGCAGCTGTAAACTTCAATATGATTTTTTGTTTGTTTTGTTTTATTTTTCTTGAACGGGCCGTTCTGTTCTCCTAGTGCAAGTACAAGTCAATTCCGTCGTGTAAGGTTGTCAGGTGCTTTGCTTCAAAAAAAAGACCTTTGTAGGGAATGGGCCCGATGGAAAAACAGCAGAGGTGAAGACAAAAGAGAAACGGAGAGAAAACAATAATAGGAGAGTAAAGGATGAAATGACATAGAGCAGAGTATAACAGAACAGCATTTTAGAGCAGGTTAACATAAAAGAAAAGGGCTCAGCGATGTCAGTAATATCAATACTACGGTTCAACACGTTTTTGTTTTTATTGTGTTTATGCCCAAAAAAATCCATCACTTTAAAAGTATTCAGTGTTTCCAGACTTTTCGTTTTTTCAGGATATTAAAACCTCAGAAACAGCATTTAGACCACGGGACACTAAAATTCTCCATTGATACCCAGGACAATAAAGAATAGAATAAACATATTCATGCATACTTGAATCTGATCAAAATGTCTCATTAGAATCAATTCAGGTTAAGCGCTTCCCATAGACAACCAGTGTAGTATTGATCCATTCTACATTAAATATATAATCAATCAAACTGCATCATCATATCAGAGGCGGGCGATGCTGACTGGACCCGATCTGATTTTTAATTAAAGAACAGCAAAGATCGACTAACCCATATATATCGATCTAACGCTAGTCAATACTCCTACTGAGGTGACTGATCAATAAGCGCCTCCAATACCTTCAAATCACCACTGATGCCTTGCTGACTCATATAGTCCCTCATGCAGAAATGAAAACCAATAATCATTAGTGACAGTAAAGACAGCTCATTAATCTCAGATAATAAGAGAGATTATTGCACTGTTAAAGGCTGTGTCCTTCTGTAGGTTAATTGTAGATTGAGTGACTAGGAGGTTCATGTGGTGCCTCTGATGATTTGCATATAGACACATTACTGTATGTGGTAGGGCAAATAGAATTGAAACAACTTGTATAGGCCTAAAACTTAAAGCAGTATTCCACTAAATGAAACTAATCACCAAGATCAGATGCAGCTGAATGAGTTTGTAGTGTTAGGATTTTTACTTCCCATTCATTTGAATGAGGCCACGAAAATAGCCTGAAAACTGATATTTAACACGTTGGTGAACAGATTCAACAACTGATCCCAGAACTGTGATTTTTAACTGACTCTGGGTCCAATGTTTTAGAACGTAATTTCGCCAAATAACATTGTTATTAATAGAAGAGAACATAGTAGAGGGATACCATTTAGGAGAGATAGTTCCTGTTCGGGAGACCGGATTTGTTTTGATTTGATTTTTATTAAGGATCCCCGTTAGCTGGTGCCATAGCAACCAGCTAGTCTTCCTGGGGTCCACATAAAACACATACAAAAACAATCACAAATAAAAAACCATACAATTGCCAATACAAAAATTAAAAACCGGAACTCACACAATAGATAATAAACCAACCAACAAATGACGCAATAATCAGAAATATGATGAGAAATCACTAATTAAAAATAAAACTAACAAATAGGACACCTGAGATGGCATACAAAACAAAACAAAACCTTAGATAAAGTTTGAGTTTCTTTTTGAAAGCAGATTTACTACAAATGCAGCAGAGATATCGAGGCAGGTTATTCCAGAGAGATATTGATCTATAAATAAAAGATTGCAATAAAGCATTAGTTCATTGCTGGACCCTCTAGTGTTATGATCATGCACAGTATTACTATAGAAGAAGTTAAGGACAAGTCTGTTACATACTATCCAATCATGCACAACTTTTAGTTCTTTGCTCAAGACTTCATCAAGTACATTGCATGATGAAATCTACTTTTATTTTAAAATACTAATTTTGGTATAAAGCAAGAATAGAAATGCAAAAGGTAACACTACAATAAGGGTCACTAAGTTAAGGGTTAGTTAATGCTTAATAAGGGTTAGTTAATGCTTAATAAGGGTTAGTTAATGCTTAATTAACACTTTTAATTAACAGTTAAATAATGTGTAATTGACTAATGGTGTTCATGTTAACTAAGGTATTAATTTTTACATTATTTAATAGTTTATAAAGATGACTATTAAATAATGTAGAAATTAATACCTTAGTTAACATGAACACCATTAGTAAATGATTACCAGACACATTAGTTAACTGTTAATTAAGGGTTAGTTAATGCTTAATAAGCATTAACAAACCCTTAACTTAGTGACCCTTATTGTAAAGTGTTACCCTTTTATTTTTAAATACTAATTTTAGTATAAAGCAAGAATAGAAATGCAAAAGGATGAAGGATCCAGGACTGCGTTGTTGTCGTAAAACAACGTGTTAAATGAAAGTTTTCAGGTTATTTTCGTGGCTCATTCAAATGAATGGGAAGTAAAAATCCTAATGCTACAAACTCATCCAGCTGCATCTGATCTTGGTGATTAGTTTATATTCTGGTTTTCATGGCGGTCAAGAGCCGAATAACCCCCATGTTAAAACTAAGTGGAATATTGCTTTGATGGAATACAGTGAGTTTTTCGGGAGATTGTCCCTTTAATTTGGCAATGATCTACCAGGGACACATGGATGATTCTGGTCTCTATGTTCTCATCGGTCAGTTGCAGTGGCTTTGGTTTGAGTGTAAGAGATTTATGCTTCCACTACATTCTGACTGCCCAGGCACAGGGATTTGATGTCTGTATTTTTCTCTCTCTCTCTCTCTTTCTCTCTCTCTCACACACACAACACACACACACACACACACACACACACACACACACACAAATGTAATCTGGTCAGCGTGTTTTCCTCTGTGAGCCCGTGGCTGACAGGGGAGGGAGAGAGGGACGGATGATAAACTGTCTCTCCACTTCTTTAATCCCTCACTCCACCCATCCCTTTCTGCTGCTCTCCATCCCCTTTCTTTCTCTATCTCCTCCCTGTCTCTTTCTCCCCTGCTGTACCTCTCTAAATGCAGGGGGGGGGGGGGGGGGACAGACTCACCGCATCCCATCATCATTCTTTTCTAGTCACCTTGTCATCAGTCAGTTCATCTTCAGTTCAGTTCGTTTTGTCAATACAAATAACTCTCTCCCCTTCATGCCATCGAAAACATGATCAACATCTAAAATGTTGATTAAAATGAATTAAGATGAATACTTCAAATTATGTATTTCAATTGCCAACCATATCTAGCATATAACGTCTGGCATCAGGGGTGGAGACTCGAGTCACATGACTTGGACTCGAGTCAGACTCATAATTTCAATCACTTGAGACTTGATTTGATGCATGAAGAGATTTCAAAGACTTGAGACTTGACTTGGGTTCTGGTGACTTGGGACTTGACTTTGACTTGGGGTCTAGTAGCCTGGGACTTGACTTGACTTGGGGTTCTGGTGACTTGGGACTTGACTTGACTTGGGGTTCTGGTGACTTGGGACTTGACTTTGACTTGGGGTCTAGCAGCTTGGGACTTGACTTTGACTTGGGGTCTAGTAGCTTGGGACTTGACTTGACTTGGGGTTCTGGTGACTTAGGACTTGACTTGACTTGGGGTCTAGTAGCTTGGGACTTGACTTGACTTGGGGTTCTGGTGACTTGGGACTTGACTTGACTTGGGTTCTGGTGACTTGGGACTCGACTCTGACTTGTACTCTGATGACTTGAAAAGGTTTCTAAAGTCTTGACTTGAGATCTTGTGTTTGTGTAAATGACTTAGATTGAAAGTGATGAGATTTGTTCCAGCAGACGACTGAATTTAAATTCTGTTTTCTGAATTTGTATGGAATGATTGAATTTATTGAAGTTGAAACTGATTATAGAAATCAAACTCATGATGCTCTTACCAAGTTTTTACCCTATTAAAACCATATTGCATTGAAAAGTCCTAGATATTTAGTTTTCTTTAAGATATAAATTGATACTGGACTCTACATTTAGACTTGAGACTTGACATTAATGACATGGACTTGACTTGGTAATCTACATTTAGACTTGAGACTTGACATTAATGACATGGACTTGACTTGGTAATCTACATTTAGATTTGGGACTTGACATTAATGACATAGACTTGACTTGGTAATCTACATTTAGACTTGAGACTTGACATTAATGACATGGACTTGACTTGGACTTGACTTGGTAATCTACATTTAGATTTGGGACTGACATTAATGACATGGACTTGACTTGGTAATCTACATTTAGACTTGAGACTTGACATTAATGACATGGACTTGACTTGGACTTGACTCGGTAATCTACATTTCGACTCGGGACCCGACTTGAGACTTGCGCCTCAAGACTTGAGACTGACTTGTGACTCGAGCAAAGTGGACTTGGCCACACCTCAGTCTGGCATATAACCTACTGCGTTCATGTGTGAGCAGCTCTCATAACGAGCTCGTGTAAACCATAAACGTAATCAGCGGTAAAAACTGGAAATTCATGAGGATTTCTGTCTTGCCTAGCACATTCATCAGATCTGATTAGAGGCTTGTCAGCTATCTGCTTTACAGCCATACGGGTTCACTGCTGCTGGCTGGTTAACTGTGGTCATCCAGTGTGTGTTTGCGGTAATTGTCCCTGTCTTTTAAAATAAGCCGGCTTGATCCATCTTACTCAATCGCTGACAAATGGCGCCCAACTGATTAATCACTGTCAGCTGAAGAAAACTTGGTCTTTCACTTTTCATTATGTATTTTCATTCCAGTGCGATTGGTCAGAAAAAAAGCAACAACATGAGATGAGAGTGATCCATCGTCTCACCCTTGCTGTCTCACCCTCCCAGTGCCGGAGGAACAGCTGCATATGCAAAACAGCTCCGCCGCCCTAAACGACGCTCACACGCTGACATCGGGGAAATTTTTCAGCGGCAAATCAACCGTGTTTTTTTTTTTTTTTTTTTTTTTTTTTTCTCAGAGTGTTTACAGCACGACGATTTGTAACACGCTGTTCGCTAATGTGCTGAAACATCTGCAAAACAGAGGAAGACGAAAAAAACGAGTGCAGATCGTGATCTCAGCTCTCTGGGTTCTCGAGTTCGGTCGGTTCTCAGGGGTCCTTGAGGGGGGGGGTCCCAGGGGGTCCCCAGCAAATTGATGAATCGTTAAACTTCATTTATAAGAAGTGAACACAATTAGAGAATGTAGGAGAATTGATCAATACTACACTGGTTGTCTATGGCAGTGGTTCTCAATGTGGGGTCTGGGGACCACCAGAGGTCCTTGAGGGAGTTCCAGGGGGGTTAAGTTAACACTTTTAGAGAATTAGATCAGAGAATGTAGAAGAATGACTGTTTTGATCATAGTTTCTCTGTTATCTCTCTACCTACAATACAGACAGTCATGGAATTCTGGACAAAATCATATCTGACAATAAAAATATTCTCAGGTTTGGGTCCGAGAGACAAAATCTCAAATCTCAAGAAGGAAGGAAAGAAGCTAGTTCCAGCAGCAAACTGAGTCCTGAGACAGAGAGAAAGAGAAAGAGATGAAACTCCCCCTCCACTCCACTCCACTCCCCTCCTCTCCACCCCTCCACCATCCTCCATCCCAATAAAGCCGGGCTAAAGAGCCGCTGTAAAAGCCTGTCACTGCCGAGTCCCCATGCCGGAAGATGAAAGGAGACGAGAGGATGGGCTGTAATCAAGTCCCGGGGCCCCCCCCCACCACACACACACACACACACAGAGGGACACTGACAGCACCTGGGCCGCCTCCCAAAATGCTTCATTGTGGTCTGAAAGCAAGGAAAGCGGAAAAGACCCCGATCCTGACCCTGTTCTCCGTGCTCTCTTCTTCTTCTGTTTTGACATCCCACTTCCCCCCCCCCCCCCCCCCCCGCTGTAGAAACACTACTGTACATACATTACTGTGCGGTTTAAGCTGTTTGACCTGTTCAAGCTAATTCGGAGAGATTTTAGAGGACTAAATATGTAATGGTGTTGTAAGTCTCATGCTTACAAGGCATCTTGAAATGATGATACTTAAGGGACTGAGTTGAATCAAGGGACTGGATTCAGGGACCAGCCATCTCTGTTATGACAGATATGATACAGCTTGAGTCATTCTATATTAATTATAGAATTGATCAATACTGGTTGATCTGATTATTATTATTAGGGGTAACACTTTACAATAAGGGTACATTAATTAAGGGTTAGTTAACTAACCCTTACTTAACAGTAAACTAATGTGTCTGGTAATCATTTACTAATGGTGTTCATGTTAACTAAGGTATTCATTTATACATTATTTGATAGTAAGGCTGGGCGATAATTCAATATCATTGTTTATCGTCTTTCAGTGGAATCATATCGTGATGATATGAAGATATTTTAATATCGTGACACACATTTCTGCTGTCTAAATTGATGATGACAAGCAAATTTTACTTAAAAACTCTCATAAAATGAGGTATGGTAGGAATATTATTTTTTCTGTTCTGAATTTCTGAATTTTTCTGTTTTGTTTGACATCACATCTAACATTACCATTTGGTTCAATGAGATGAACATTCATTTGATTCTTTAACATGATTTTGCATGCATGAACCATATCGTGATATATATAGATATTGAGAAAAATCCTTATGATTATCATGATACTGATTTCAACCATATCGCCCAGCCCTATTTAATAGTCATTTTTATGAACTATTAAATAATGTATAAATTAATACCTTAGTTAACACATTAGTAAATTATCGCCAGACACATTAGTTAACTGTTAATTAAGGGTTAGTTAATGCTTATTAAGCATTAACTAACCCTTAACTTAGTGACCCTTATTGTAAAGTGTTACCTTATTAATAAATTAAATACAAATACAAATACAAATACAAATTAACTTAGTGACCCTTATTGTAAAGTGTTACCTTATTAATAAATTAAATACAAATACAAATACAAATACAAATTAACTTAGTGACCCTTATTGTAAAGTGTTACCTTATTAATAAATTAAATACAAATACAAATACAAATACAAATTAACTTAGTGACCCTTATTGTAAAGTGTTACTTTATTAATAAATTAAATACAAATACAAATACAAATTAACTTAGCGACCCTTATTGTAAAGTGTTACCTTATTAATAGTAGTGGTGATAGTAGTAGTATTATTTTTAGTGTCCCATGATGGTTTAAATGCTGTTTCAGAGGTTTTCCCACCCTGCCAAGAATCAAATTCTGGGGGAAATATTTAAATATCAGCATAAAACATCGGCTATTGGCAGCTTAAATCCAACAATACGAGTCTCTTTATGCTCTGTGTGTAAGCCGGACTGGTAGCAGGAGCGTCTTGAAACCCCCGAAAAAGCGGCTGCACCCTGGAACAGCGTGCGATGAGGCCTGAGCTTTTTCTACAAATCAAAGGTGTCGACATGCCCGGAGGGAAAGCCGGCTGCTTGAAAGCGCGTTGGCAGCGAGTTCGACTTCCACACACTCCGTCCCGACTTGACTCCACCTTGACATAACACACTGACTTTGACTTTTTTTTTTTTTTTTTTTTTTTGCCTTGATTTGTGGAAAAAAGCTCAGCCTCCACGTACACTCTCTCAGCTGTAGCAGTGTTCTTTTTCCACCTTTTTCCACCCAAAAAATATCAATATTGGCAGAATTTTGGATGCAGTAGAATGTGTTGGATATTGTTGGGTACCCTAAGCTTAAGAGAGAGATGGCCTGTATGCACTTGATCCAGTTTCTGTGTGTGTGTGTGGGTGTGTACACTGCACAAACACATTATCACCCCCTCTGGAGTCGCTGCATGTGTCGCAGAATTAAATATGCCTTAATGCAATATGTATAAAAGCCCCATCTCGCCATCCCTTTATCCATCCGTCCATCCATCAGACATGAGCGAAGCCCGGACAGCTGTCTACACACGTGTGTGTGTGTGTGTGTGTGTGTGCGCACATAAATATTGCATCTGCGGATTATATTAGAACCGGTGGCTGTGAAATAATTCAGCGGCGTAATGAAGATGTAGAGGATGAAGCAATCCGTCCATATTTCCAGCCATCTCTCCATCGCGCTATGCAAATAATTAAGGTTGCTTTCAGTGTTATGCAACATAGAGAGAAGTGGTGTGTGTGTGTGTGTGTGTGTGTGAGAGAGATAAAGAGAGAGAGAGAGAGGAACAATACAATGCACTTAGAACTTGGCTAATGGCTCCAGATGGTGCTTATTATTCAATTAGACATGTTTCCACTGTTTACATTATGCAATAACATGACCCCACACACACACACACACAATTCAGGAATCATATGCTTTTAAAAGTTATGTCATCATACCCGTTTTCAATGCTATTTTTGTGTATAGAATCAGGTACTGAGTGTTAATTTTAAGTTATTTTTAAGTATTTAAGTCACTCACTTATACATCAGTGCAACAGAATTCAAACTACAAGAGAGCAGTTCAATATTTGAGAGCAGGCAAAGACCAAAGACTGCGGCATTGTTATTGTCTCAAAAAAAAGATCCTTATTGATTTTTCCAAGGCGGATTTCAGACCGTGTCTCCGGGTCTGTTTTAAGTTCTAAAACAGGGTTCCTGTGGGGCCTTGGAAAATCCTCGAAAGTGTCTGGATTTGAGGAAAAAAATAAAACAAGGCCTTCAAAGTTTTTTTGGGGAAATGAACGGATGGCCTCGAAATAGAACACCCAAATTCGCTTCGTTTGGCTTTCTAAACCTTTGTGTCGATGTACAAATTCAAACCGACAAGGCCAGGCTTTTGTTTTCACAGGCTCCATCTCTTCAAAGAAAAAATCTGACGCCGTTTTTTTTTTTTTTTTTTAGCATCACGTCGGACGACTTGCTCCTCTGATCACGGATTCTGCCTTTAATTAAGACCAAAGTTGACGTTAACTCGTCAGCTCCGCCCCGCCGCCGCCGCCGCCGCCAAACACCGCCGCCAAACACCCATAATTAGCCGGCGGATTAAGGTGCACCTTACAGTTTAGCAGATCACAGCCACCGCATTATAATTAAAGTAATTAGGCCTCCTATCTCTCTCCCTGCTTCGCTAAATTCGCTCCCCGGTAAACGCATAATATTCCGGGGGCTCGGGAAATGAGACGGCGCGCTGATTTAGTGTGTCTGTGTTTTTTTTTTTGGTTTTGAATGAGGGAACTTTGAGGGGGGGTGGGGTGGGGTGGGGGTGGGGGGGGGGGTGATGATGATGCAGCACATTACAGATGTGAGTTGAGGTTTGACTGACAAGGGTTTTTGAAAGCCGATACTGATATTTTTTTGGATTGAAAGCCGCCGATTGCCGATGTTCCATATCTTGAAATTTGACCGTTTTCGTTCCCAAAAAAGTTATCCATGCATACTTGTGTGGGATCCAATGGAATCAATTCAGGTTCCCATAGGCCAGTGATTCTCAACCATTTTCACATCAAGAACCCCTACTTTAGTCCACATTAGGGCCTTTTACCATTTGACCTAGATCTGAGAATATTTTTATTGTCAGATATGATTTTGTCCAGAATTCCAAGACTATCTGTATTGTAGGTAGAGAGATAACAGAGAAACTATGATCAAAACAGTCATTCTTCTACATTCTCTGATCTAATTCTCTAAAAGTGTTAACTTAACCCCCCTGGAACTCCCTCAAGGACCTCTGGTGGTCCCCAGACCCCACATTGAGAACCACTGCCATAGACAACCAGTGTAGTACTGATCAATTCTACAGTAAATATGTACTCAATTAAACTGCATTTTCATATAGTGGACCACACTGACTGGACCAGATCCCTTTTTTCTTAATGAAATACTGGCCTCATATATGGCCAAACCAATATAACCCTTGTGTGAGCGATAGAGGGACGAGGCGTGAGAGAGAATGGAAAGGGGTGGAGGAGTGGTAGCGGTCAAGAGAGATAGTTAAATAAAAGGAGCAGGTCAAACTGACAGGACGGCCCAAAATTTATGACGGTCGTTAAGGAGAGAGGAAAGACTGCAACGGACTGAGGTAGACGAGCTTTATACACATAAAGGGGAGGGAACTTTCATTGGATAACGACCAGCTTGAGGAACCTAACTTTGTGGCTTATCACATACATCCTTATCAGCCTGTGGACCTAAGCTGAAACATATAAAATCATATAGAATCATCTTGTACGGTCCTATAAAGAGGCCAGAGGATCAGTGAATAAAGACTTTACCCTCTAGAACCTTGCTGCGATGAAGGAGACCGCTTCTGCTCTTGCTGCTACCAACGAATTGAGTGTCGGGACTTTAGATAGAGAGAACGGAGCGAGGGAAGAGGAGAGGAAAGTCTTATTAGAACTGCATGGAAGCCGGAGATTAGGGCATTAGGGAAAGGAGTTTTTTGGCGGAAAGTTTCTTTGTTGCCGTCAGAGAGAAGTTCCCAATTTCCTCCCCTAAAACGCCGCCCCCTTTTAAAGCCGTGACAGAGCGCTCTTTAGTTTGAGCTTCCCAGCTGCGGAACAATACAGCTGTGATCGTGAAGCTAATTGCTCGCTCGACGAGTTTTCCATTTTCCTGATGACAATGCCCCCCCCCCCGCAGCCAATATCGTAGCAGTTTGCAGCTGCGGTCAATAGCCGCCTATTTGTCTGTCCGTCAGCGCACTTCACTGTCACCGTGGCTTTCTTCTCAGTCAGCCGCAGACACTAACTACCCTCCACAAGAGCCTCTTCTCTTCAAGGGTTCTGCCAATGAGATGACACATCAGTTAAATGCTCCAGCTCCCGGTAGTCCTCCTCTCCATTTTGCCCATCTCTACATTTTGTCTTACTAGTTCGGCATTTTGTCTTACTAGTTACACTAGTAAGGCTCTTTTTGACCTTAGAGCTAAAATGTTTACTAGTTCAACTAGGTAGAGCCAAAAGGTTTACTAGTTCAACTAGTAAGGCCCAAAATGTCTACTAGTCACACTAGTGAGGGTTTTTTGGCCTTACTAGCTGAACTAGTAAGGGCCAAAATGTTTACTAGTCACACTAGTAAGGCCCAAAATGTTTACTAGTTGAACTAGTAAAGGCCAAAATGTCCACTACTTACACTAGTTGCACTAGTAGAGGCGGGAAAGTGTGCATTGAGGCTTCCGATTGGCTCTCCAGTTCAAAATCCTCTAGTAGTAGTTGTTGCAACCACAGAAATTGATTGGATAGAAGGGTCCTTTGGATAGAAAGGTCCACTGTTTGCTATGGTAATTTGACTAGTACAGCATAAAATGGCGACTATGGAATTGTTAGTTGCTATGGTGACAATGCAAGTCTGGGCATTAAATGCTGGAAAGTCTGTCACACTTGCTTGAGCACTGTGCAGGTGAGTCCGTTGCAGAGAGCTTAATAAACTGTCAAAACTCAGCTGAAAGCTAACGTTAGTGATGAGGTTAGCATATTCCCCAGTTATCTTGCCACCCACGTTAACAACCCTGTCCAATTTGTTCTTGTTTTGGACATTGTCTGTACAAAACAAGAACAAATTGGACAGGGTTGTTAAACTGGGTGGCAAGATAACTGGGGAGCCAATGTGCAGTATTACTTACATGACAGACCAGTACACCATGAATTTAGCTCACAAGACCATAGCAGATCCACTGCATCCTCTATGGTCTGAATATGTACTTTTACCTTCAGGGCGAAGGTATAGCAGCCCAGGATGCAGACTAAAAAAGGCTTCACATCCTTCGTCCCACGCAGCATTCAGCTGCTTAACAAGCTCTGATCACATGGTCTGAATTTGGCACTTTGTTGAACTTGCACTTGATGTCCTTCGATCGATTGATCACCCAAATGATGCTTTTTATGATGTTTTTACATGCTTATGTTTTATGTTATATTATGTGCTGTCATGTATGGATGTTTTTGATATTCTTTTATGATCTTTGTGTAAAGCAAAAAGCAGAATTCTGCACAGTCATCCTTTGTTTTCATTTTTTTTGACATCGTGTCGTGGTTGTATTGAATCGTGAACACCGTATTGCGTATCGAATCATATTGTGAGATAAGCATATCGTCCCATCCCTAGGAATTAGTATTTCTCGTCCCCCAAAGCAAAGGATATCTCACATTTTCTATGACTTTTGCGATTCGCGCGTCCCTGTATGTTGCTGACTGCCTGCTGGAAAGTTTGACTGAATTGTATTGCGTAGGCTTGTTTTTCTTTTGTCACTTTTTATGAATGTCGTTTTGCTCTCGGGTCTCTCTCGGAAAAAAGAGATTTCCATCCCAACGAGACCGTTTGATTAAATCGATGAACATGAAAAATGAAAAGCTCTTCCCCGGTATATGAGGTGGCAGTCATTGATTACCTCCTCGCTACGTTATAGTTAACAGTGCTGACTTCAGCTCCCAGTACGTTCATAGTCATTCTGCGACTTCCTCACACCCATTTTATCCAGCCCACAGCCATTGTGCTCAGCCATATTGTGAGACGAAGCTCCGCGGTCTATCGCTGGGTGGAAAATGACCACTGGCTAGCGTTAAGGTAGCGAAATGGCGGTCATTACACGTCGTCATTATCATCAAAGTCTCATTAGCTGACAGTGGGACTTGAGTAGAGAGATGAGTGAGGTGTGTAGGGTGAGGAAGTGTATGTGTGTGTGTGTGTGTGTCTTCAGGCCTATGAGGGGGAAAAAAAAGAGAGAAAGGGAGATTGCCAGGAGTCACATCCTTTGAATTTGTCCAACCTGGGGGTCTAGGCTTGGGCGATATCCAAAATGTAATATCGCGATATTTTGGCGGGAAAGTATCCCGCAATACCGATTCGGTATTGCGGGAAATATCGCGATGTTCGCTAATGTCGAATATCGGCCTCGCACCTCTTCTATTTCTCTTTCTCCATCCTTTCCAAAGCCGCTGGCCTCAACCCAGGACCTGTCCACCTTGGTCCTGATCCAAACTTCAAAATCTGGCACCTAACAGTACTATCATTACTACATCTTAGGGTGCAATCTTACCTACGGTTTGTTTTCTCGGGTCTGAACCGTAGTGGAAAAGATGCATTTTTGTATTTGTGTTCATACTAGTTGAGATCACATGAAAGAAGTAGCTGAACATCAACATCAGGGTGATGTTAGAAAGGGGCGAAAGGGCTAAAGAGTACTTGTAAGCAATTTAAAGTGACAAAATTTGAGACTTGAGAGTTGGGGAAGTGAAAACAGATGAAACGGCATATTTTGCTTTGATCACCATTGTCTCTTTTCTTTTACCTGATGAAAAAAAATGTCTCCTGTTGCACTACCTCACACTGGCTGCTATCATAAAATATTTGGGAGAGAGATACTTTCTTGGTTAGATGATTTGATCGGATGAAACTTGATATAGCCTTGTGGGGGACAATGGGGTCATTACAGCAGCAGACAATAGGTTAAGAATTAAATGGATAGAATGTTCTGGATAAAGATACGGTTACTAATAGAGTATATTTACAGATGTGAGTAAAACATGTTCCTAGGGTTCTATGTTCCCAGGGTCCTATGTTCCCCAGATTTATGTGGCACATAATGGGAACATGACAAAGGGTCCTATGTTCCCAGGGCCCTATGTTCCCCAGTTCTACATATGTAGAACTGGGGAACATAGCCCTAACCCTAACTAACCATATTAAGCAAATATGGAGCTGGGGAACATCTTTTTCAGGTTCCCACTATGTGCTATATAAAGCTGGGGAACATAGGACCCTGGGAACATAGGACCCTGGGAGAGCACATATGTAGAACTGGGGAACATAGGACCCTGGGAACATAAGACCCTTTGTCATGTTCCCATTATGTGCCATATAAATCTGGGGAACATAGGACCCTGGGAACATAGGACCTTAGGAACATAGGACCCTGGGAACACGAGACCCTTTATGATGTTCCCATTATGTGCCATATAAATCTGGGTAACATAGGACCCTGGGAACATAAGACCCTTTGTCATGTTCCCATTATGTGCCATATAAATCTGGGGAACATAGGACCCTGGGAACATAAGACCCTTTAACATGTTCCCATTATGTGCCATATAAATCTGGGGAACATAGGACCCTGGGAACATAGGAATGACTCCCCCAAAAAGCACTTGAGTATGAGGGCAGAGACAAAAGGTACCGGGACACTTGTGATTGGGTCCTTTGTCTATATAGGTACTCCCGAAATTTGTATTTTTGAACAAAGATGAACGAGGGGAAAAAAAAGGACACTGTCAGCTATTGGTTAGGCACGACATGAAGTGCCGGAACTGTAATCGCTACCGTCATGCATCAGTGTCTCGCGTCACGGATCACAATCTCGCTTCACTACCGCCATAGATCACCATCTTGCTCTCGCTGCGGCACCATTGATTATGCATCAAAGCCGCGTAAAAGAAAAAAAAAAAAAAAACAACAAAAGAAAAATGGCAGTCGCTGAGACCAATTCCCTGCAGTTTCAGCTCAACACCGTCCACTCCGGATTACCCCGACACATCTGTGAAGGCTGAGCATGAGCCTTAAATAAACAGAGTAGGCATTTTTGACTCCCAGATCTGCATTTATTCAAATGGTGTTTAGTTTTAACATGCTCACTGCCATGAAGTATTTGATGACTTATTCATAGAAATTAGCATTGGATTAGTGTGTTTTGACGTAAGTTAGAGCAGTGGTTTTTCATCTTTTTTAATCACGCCTACATATAGCTGTAGTCGTAATTATGTAGAACAGTGGTTCTCAACGTGGGGTCCGCGGACCTCCAGGGGTCCTTGAGTGGGTTCCAGGGGGTCCCCAGCAAATAAATGAATTGTTAAGCTTCACCATTATTTCATTTACAAGAAGTGAACACAATTAGAGGATGTAGAAGAATGATTATTTTGGTCATAGTTTCTGATTTGTCATGGAATTCTGGTCAAAATCATATCTAACATAATAACAAATTTTCTCAGATTTGGGTCTGAGATACAAATTCTCATCAAGTGGGGTCTGTGGCTCTAATGTGGACTAAATGATATGAAAATGATTGAGAATCACTGATGTAGAATATAACACATATTCTGATTATATTGTATTTAGAGATATTTCACACACAAATACACACACACCTCTATGAGGGGTCAATAAGCAGGTTTGGCCGAATCAAATCTTGTTGATGTGAATTCAGAAATAATTCTAAATCATAAAAGTGGTCATAAAATACCACTGATACGTGCAACTAAAAAATGCATCGTATGAAGAAAGTGATGCAACAACCATATTTGCTAACTTAAGTTGTTTTTACAAGTGGAAAAAGTGCATAAGAGTGCATCTCTGGAGTGAGAATAACAGGCTTTACCCGAATCAAATGTTAAACTCAGGGAATAAGTAGAAGGGTAAACTCGGTAGGGTAAGTGAGAAATGGAAGTTCTTTTAAGAAGGCAGCTTTTTCTTCCTGTTTTTATTTCAGCTTTATTAGATGGGGAACAGAAATATTTGACAGCACAGTCACAGTTCAATCACCAGCTAACAGTGACTCAGCTGTAAAAAAAAAAAAAAAAAAAAAAGCCTCAGTGAGTTTCTCCGAGTTTTTCCACAGTTGACAGTTGAAATTTGTGGCATTTCACTCTCGCCTTATCGATCGGCCCCGGTGTCACCGTCATTTATGCAAACGCCTCCGAGGACGCGAACCGATCGACCCGAGGAGACGGGGAAGGATCATTGCTAGCAGGCACGCAGTCTCTCACACCCACACACACACACCTTAGAAGGATGCACACATACAGCGCACCATTGGATACATTAGTTTGGTCAGTACTGATGCTCTTGGATTGAAGCTATAGCCATTGTTTTAGGCTGATAATCAGTAAATTTGTCATTTTCATGCCAAAAAAAAACTTGTAAATATTCCCCCAAAATTGTATTCTTGTCAGGGTGGAAAAGCCTCTGAAACAGCATTTAGACCATCATGGGACAGTAAAACTCTCCATTGAACCACCATTTCATTGCTGTGTGATTGAAAATGATTACAGGTTGGTAACATTTATTACTTTAAAGCAGTGATTCTCAACCTTTTTCATATCAAGGACCCCTAATTTAGTCCACAGTAGGGCCACGGACACCCATTTGATGAGATTTTGTCTCTCGGACCCAAATCTGAGAATATTTTTATTGTTAGATATGATATATTGTCCAGAATCCCATAAGTATCTCTATTGTAGAGAGATAACAGTGAAACTATGATCGAAATAGTCATTCTTCTACATCCCTTAACATCTTGTAAATGAAATATTGCTGAAGATGAACGATTCATCAATTTGCTGGGGACCCCCTGGAACCCGCTCAAGGACCCCCGGTGGTCCCCGGACCCCACGTTGAGAACCACTTTAAAGAGCTTGTCATTGTGTGTCACTATTCACATTGCGTCCAGTTTACATCATAGTCCAAGAAGATTAAGGAGGTGACAATTTTACTCCTAAAACCTGCAATGAAATTAGCTTTCAATGGAGAGTGTTAGTGTCCCATGATGGTCTAAATGCTGTTTTAGAGGCTTTTCAAGACTAAAATTCTGGGAGAAACACAGTATAACTTCACGTGATTTGAATTTTCTTGACATGAGAACGGTCAACTGTAAAGATCTGGAATATTGGATCAAAATGTTGGCTATTGGCGGGCTTCAATCCAAAAATATCGACTACAGTATCAGCAGTATTGGAGCTTTTGTCTCTCAGGAAGCCACTGTCATTACCCTACTGTTTAGCCATGACACACACATACATGCACACACACACACACTGTCTCAGCCTCCTCATCGCTCTCTGAGACCACTTGTCAGGCCAATTATGTTGATACGTTTGGACATGGGTGCATTGGTTCCTGAGGGCCAGTCAGTCGGCGCCAGTGTTTGTGCTCGCTCGAATTCGCGCACGTGCGGGTGTACGTACATTCGCGATTTTTTTTTGTGTGTGTGTGTATGCATCAGCTTGCGCCCACAGCGTTATGATTACCGCGTTTCATTTACAGAAGTGAGCCGATGACTCTTGGGATCCGACGGGGATTTCGGCTCCTCTGACTGCTACCCCGGCTCCATTCACTTCTGAGGCTGACGAGAGAGGAGGGAGATTGAGACTGAACCGTACAAGGCAACGGACTGAATAATTTAGACCGGCGGAGGCAGGGGCGCTTTATGTTGTAGCGGATTCAGATCTTCTCCATTTAATTTGACTCCCCTTGTCATCGCAGGATCACACACTTACATACACCATGGTGTAAACAGGGAAATACCTCAGCAGAATTCGCCGTGTTCTTGCCTGTGATTATTGGACCTTTCAGTCCTGATTTGTGAACAGGGAAAAAGCCTCTCGCTAGGCTAGAAACTCCAGAGACGAGACTCATTAAAGAGATAAATCCTGGAGTTGCTCTGCTGAAGTGAATGGGACGCTGGGAAGCAAATGCAAACTAGAGGGGCACTCGGAGAGCGCAGACCTCCGCCAAGGTTCGTGCTATTATTGCTTGTTCGTGAGTCGGATCCGAAAATTGAATGGGTTCTTCCTTGGCCCATGCTACACCCTTCCACGAAGTTTCATGAAAATCGGGCCAGTAGTTTTTTCGTAATCCTGCTAACAGACAAACAAACAGACAAACAAACAAACAAACGACATCGAAACCATAACCTCCTTGGTGGAAGTACCAATGACAGACTCAACTGGTGTAAAAAATACAAATATTCACCAAAATTGTCTTTTGATATAGTGGATAGATGAAAACCTGGTTCAACTGATGACGTTAGCTAACATTAACCAACAGCTACTTCATGTTGTTACAGTTATATTTATCACCAGCCAACCAGGTCTAACTCTTATTAACAGACAGCATTTACAGTCTTGAACTTTCTTTTTTTTTTCCATATTCTTAGCGGCACTTCTTTAAGAGCCAAATTGTTCATGTCTCTTCTAGCTAACGTTAGCTGGTTAAAACTAACTGTTAAAACTCGTTATAGGCTACATCTTGCACAATTCAACCTTGTTGGCCAACCAGGTCTAAATCTTATTAACAGACAGCATTTACAGTCTTGAACTTTAGTGTTAATAATACGCTAACGTTATGCTTCATGTCCTTAGTGGCACTTCTTTGAGAATCAAATTGTTGTAGCTAACATTAGCTGGTTAAAACTAACTGTTAAAAGTAGTTATAGGCTACAACTTGCACAATTCAGCCTTGTTGGTTGGGACAGTGGTTCTCAACATGGGGTCCGGGGACCACCAGGGGTCCTTGAGGGGGTTCCAGGGGGTCCCCAGCAAATTGATGAATTGTTAAACTTCACCATTATTTAATTTACAAGAAGTGAACACAATTAGAGAATGTAGAAGAATGACTGTTTTGATCATAGCTTCACTGTTATTTCTCTACCTACAATACAGATGGAGTTCTGTCATGGAGTTCTGGACAAAATCATATCTGACAATAAAAATATTCTCAGATTTGGGTTCAAGATTCAAAATTTCATCAAATGGGGGTCCGTGGCCCTAATGTGTGCTAAATTAGGGGTCCTTGATATGAAAAAGATTGAGAATCACTGGGTTAGGAGATAACATATCATAAAAATAGCACATGAAATTATGTTTTATTCAGGCAACCAATACCTGCTTTACCACCCTGGCTTGTTTTTCCCTCATTTCCCATCTTACCACTTAGTGTAGTGGGTGTTAAAAGTTAAAACCATGTCAACTCCAGCAAAAAGCTGGCGCACCTCAAATAGCAACAGCTAGAACCATGATAAGCACTTCACCCGACATCTGCTGAGCACCGCTAACAAGAGGAAGAAGGTAGTTAGTGGACACAGGCCCTTTGGCTTTATTTTGTCATGAGAGAGGAAGTGCACACATCCATGCTTCTGAAGCCAGTGTCTGGTATAAAAGAATCAGTTGGAAAAAGACAGTCACACAGAGGAGAAAGCTCACTGGGTTCATTTTGTAACATTTTAACCAGAACACTGCTTAGACAAAACGCTAATGATCCCTTTGGGTTAATTGGGCCATTGCAGCAACACAATAGCAATAAGATACAGCAAAAAAAAAAGAAAGAATATAAATAAGAATATAGCAAATGGTGGTGGTGAGGCATTAGGCATACAAGTATGGAAAAAAAAAAGAATTATAGCATTATGACAGTGTACAAAACAACAGCTGTAGAACATGCTGAGCCAAAGAAAAGGATGAAAATATGTGATATGAAAATATACCAAAGTATGAAATATACTGAGTATGAAATAAGTAAAAATAATATGAATATCAAGATATATACAAATGACAAAGAATATGAAGAAAACAAACGTGAATTCACCACTTACTTTTAGGGCTGGGTACCGAAGGTTGGTACTTTTTTAGCACCGTCCGAATCAGCACCGAAACATGTCGCGGTAAATACTAGGAGGTAAACTAATGTGTTTATGTTCTGGTTAAAGCCAATCTCTAGCTGCGACAAATCTTCACACAAAATTACGCAGCACCGAAATGACTTGATGCAGGTGACTGACGATTTTAGCAATCTAGCTAACGCTAGCTAAAACAGAGGTAGCATTGATTTAAGTAGACATGGCTCATTTTTATCGCTTCGACTGCTTATAGCGTTACTTTGACTTACTGTGATGGTGTGTGCAATGTATTCATGATGATGTAAAAACAATAAAGTATGAAAAAAAGCCAATTTCACTCAGTGCGAACATATCTCACGCATCCAAGCTCAATTTCAAAATAAAAGTCCCCCTCTACGCTCCGCTTTCTCGCAGCTACTAACGATTGCCCCACTTTCCAAACTAGTCTCTACAATAAAGTTGATTGCCTCGAGAAAAGTACAGAAAAAAAGTATTCGTGCTCACATCAACAGGTCAATAAAACAAAGGGATTGAGTACAGCGGCTCTTGATTGTAATGTGTCTTAGTTTCTCTCATTGAGTAAAGCTCTGTGGCTGTCAGCAAAACAGATGGAGTGTGTAGGGAATAAACAAATAGGAATTTGAAAAAAGACCAAACACTTGTCAAACTAAATCCTTTCATCTCCCAGCAAGGCATGGCAAGGCATGACAAGTGGATGTCTTTGTTTCAGAGAAGGATTTTTTGCCCTCCTTTCTCTCTTCTTTCCTGCGCTCCCGTTCCAGCTCTGTTGACGGACTGTTGTCCAGAGTAAACAAAGGCTCCTCAGCCGCCGTCCCACAGTTCAGGGTGCTGAATTATTGACTCGGTTTTTCGAAGGGGAAACGCACGGCTTTGTTTCTCACAGCAGGGAGAGAGAGGGAGAGGAAGATTGGGAAGACTGTCTAATGGTGTTTCATGTGGAAATGTAAAACCCATTTCTGTCCCCTCTCTCTCTCTCTCTGTCTCTCTCTCTCTCCCTCTCCCTGTGAGCCGGGGATCACTGTGCTGTCAGATTATGGCTCTCTGGCTGGCTGCTCGTATTTTTGGGTCGGATTTAAAGGTCAATCTCATGCACAACAGTTTGCTTTGGCTATTTTTATCCCCAGCAATACTATGCTTCAACCAATTTCTAATTTCTATGCTTACCGATGCTTCTGAACTAATACCAGGAACAAGACATGCACCATTACAGATTCTGCAGTATATGATTACTGTATGTGTCCGTATAACATGACTCATTTGCCTTTCTTCCTTACTCATTCATATGTCATAGCATTATGAACAATATGCTACTTCAGTATGATCAAATATGATCCCCCTCTGCCTCTGCACTGAAGCTACTTAATTTCTATGAGTGCAAATACGTGTAATAAATGATTCATGTAAACTGTGACCAGGGGTTAGACCAATGTATTGGTTTGCCATGTATTGAGCCAATGTTGGCTTCTTATTAAAAATCCAATAGTGGCCAGTCAATATCTGCCACCCTGACCGCAGCTACATTAAAACAGTCTGTAAAGCCTGCAATTTTATTTTCTTTGCACAGTGTATTCGTTATTATACCATGGTCTGGGTGAATACTTGATTCTGATTGGCTGCAGGGTGTCCATTAATTCCTGATAATGGACACCTACTAAGTAGTTCCAATGAAACTGTCTGTTCACCGTTCTAAATTAATGCGCTGGCTACGTAGCATCAGCCTGTATCTAAAATGAGTAACCATAGCAACAGGGATGCAGCCTCCGTTTACTCTGTTCATTTGTTCATGAAAATCTTGATATTGATTTGGGGACAATGACATGGCTGGATAGCTAACTAGTCTTGTTGTTAAACATACTGTCAGATTATATTTACTGTTTGTTATTGACTTTGAATGTTGCTAGCATGACGTTAGCTTTCTGGCTCCTAGCTGAGCCAAAGGGTTCTATGAGCTGAGCGGACTAGAAATATCTCCTGCTGCCAAGTCGTATCTAAGGTTCGTCCTATTTACTGGAGCAGTGAACAACGTTTCCATTGCATAAGAACCTTATGGGATGGTAATGATTGTTCCAGGTATTAGTCAAACCCTCAGGTGTTACCAGGGAAACTGAGTTATGGCTTGTGAAAAACTTTAGATTTTGATTACAAAACGCATGAAAATATAAATTAATGGTCTTAATTTTTTTTTCTTTGGCAAGTGACCACGGTTTAAGCGGGATAATACCCTTCAAGGTGTCCATTATCAGGCATTAATGGACTCCCCGTCGTCCATTAATTCCTGATAATGGACACCTCATCGGGCATTATCCCTTACTTATTCGTGCTTGCCCACCTAAAACAATTTCTTTAGTCTGGGTTGTAACAGAGATTTTTAGTGTGAAAAATGTTGCCATAAAAGTGGTCAAATTTAATGATATTGAACATTGGCTAGTGGCAGCTTCATTCCAAAGATCACCCTTCCTTACATCTTGCATCCATAATGCTCCGTCACCCCACCGCTATACCTCAATAATAAGTTCTTAAAAGGCAGTGTGCTGTCTCATTTGTAGTTTCTAGTCAGTTTTGGCACAACATATTGGCTATCCCCAAAATGAGGGTATGGGCCTTCAAGAACGCATTTTGGTTGAACTCTAGCTGTATCGGATGCTGATTGGAGTAATATCCTTAGACTTCCAACACCTAACCCTTTTTTTCCTCCCCCCTCTGTCTCAGGTCATCTATGCGCTGAACACGAAAAACGATGAACACGAGGCGGCCATCGCCACTCTGAAGGAGGCCCATGAAGAGGAGGTGCAGCAGATCCTCTCCGAGACCAGGGAGAAGATCTTACAGGTTCTCGCTCTTTTTTTTCTCATTATTTTACAGTTTCTTCATCAACTGAACACTGATACAAATCCATATGGGCAGGGAGAACAGCTGACTCTCTCTGGGTGGGTGGATTCCCACTGAGTAGTGTAATGAAATCCTCTCCTTGTATCCAAATTAATTTAGATGAAGTCACATGAGAGGAGAATGTATCTATTAGTTTGGACTGCTGCTATACAGTGATGTGCATTTTAGAATAGATTCCATTGTTGTATCAGCACTACTTCTATGTATGTATGTACTATGCTATAAGCTGTTTTCTGATTCATTGATTGAATTGATTGATTTATTTTATTCAATTCAATCCCATGTAAAAGCAGAAAACAGCATGTAAAACACATAATGTTACTGTATTCTCCATAGAAGAGATGAAGGCAGCTGCTCAACTGGAGAGCCAGAGAGCTGAGATTGCATTCAAATGAACCGATCATTAATTAATAAACTGATCATGAATTAATTAGCTCTGTATGCCATCACCACTAATGCGTTTTGGGATCTCTGTACTTGTTTCCCAGGCTAATGTGAGTAGAAGGAGTGTAAAGAACCTTGGACAACTACACATATAAATATCTGTTAAACAACATGAATTGAATTGACCCATTAAATCTGACTTTATTCACTGTCATTTACATATAGCAACCAGCAAAATCAAGGTAAAAAACAAAAGCCTATCCAGTTCGGACAATGCATCAAGAGTCGTTATTGGTTTCTTCATAAAAAGCATAAATGTTGCCGTTTCTTTATATCTGCCCTTATTATGCTAATAAAACGCGCTAGTTCCCATTTAAGAGTGCGATCATTACGATGTGTCATTACTCAGAGGATTTGTCATTACTCACCAACCAAAGCTTATGCCTAATGGAGCCACATACGCGCTTGTTCCAGTACAAGAGTAAGATCAGCGATGAGATGGACCTGAAGAGGCGGATCCAGTCGCTGGAGGAGTCCATGGAGCTCCACGAGCGGATGAAGAGGCAGGCCCTGGCCGAGTTCGAGAGCTACCGCCAGAGGGTGGAGGACATGCAGCTCTGCACCGAGGCGCAGGTAGAGGGGGAGGAGGGAGGGATGGATGGAAGGATGGATGGATGGATGGAAGGATGGCTGGATGGACGGATGAGATTGAGAGCTATTTTTAGACAGCAGAGGCACAGGGGGATGGATGTCAGAGGAAAGAACATGCAATCACACTGAGGTTTAGGTAAAGGTGTGTGTGTGTGTGTGTGTGCGTGTGTGTGTGTGTTCTAGTGTTTTCAAGAGAATGCTATACACAGATGAAGTGCATACTGACCTTGATATAATAAAGAAAATACTCAATGGCAGCGGTTGTCAAGAGTCTGCATGTTTTCATTCAATCCAATAGTCCAATCCAACACTATTGGATTACTATTCAATAATATTGAATATTGCGATATTCAATATTATCGAATTATATTATTGCTAATATGACACAATCAGTGAAGAGCAGTCTAGCATCTTTCCTGATAAAGTTGACTTGCGTATTTTCTTACAAAAGAACTGTTGAATGAACTGAGCAATTTGGGGCAAGGAAAACTGAAGTTTTAAAAAGAGTATGTTGTAGCTTACGGTTCATATTTTTGTATTCTTTCAAATATGGGATTGGTAGCAGAATTTCATTCATTTCAGTATAGATAGATTTTTACAACAGACTTAGTGTTTTGGGGTGCTTTAAAGATAATATATAAAAGAAAGGAATCGTTAAGGAATCAAATCGATAAGAGGGAATCATTAAGGAATCCCAACCCTAAGTGAGAACAGGAGAATCTGTGTTGCAGCAGTTTAATTAAGCCGACCATAGTTGATCTAGTTTAGATAGCCTATAACTTTACCCATTCTAAGAATTCACCCTAATTTAAATGTTGCACACCCCATTAAGACAGCAACATCAATGCTGAGTGCTTGAGTGGTTTTCTTAGGAGTTCTACAGAAAAAAAAAGTGTCTTATCAACTCCAGATAAGGAAATGCTACATAAACTTTGAATGTTTCTCTTAGTACATTTGTCCATTGACTTGCAGAGTGCTTAATGGTCAGATTGTTGCTTTTTGTTTTGGTCGTTTGCTGGTTTTTACTGCTAATTCAGAGCTGGCTGTTTGGCAGCCAGGAGGCCACACTCCACCCCGCCAGCACATCACCACCTGAGCGGCAGCCCTTAAACAAGTGTGCCCACTGTGTGAGTCCTGCAAATCAGTCCTCCAATCAGCTCAGCCCTCCATCCCTCCTTCCCTCTCCTCACGCAGCACACGCAGCGTGTGGTCTCCATGTCGAGGGAGGTGGAGGAGATGCGGAGGTCCTTCGAGGAGAAGCTGCGCACGTTCAGCCAGGCGCAGGCCCAGTTCGAGCAGGAGAAGAGGGCCGCCCTGGAGGAGCTGAAGGCCCAGCACAGGCAGGAGGTCCAGGAGCTTCTCCGCAGCCACCAGAGCCAGAACGCAAACTACAGCAAAGACCAGGAGAAACTGGGACAGCTCCACAAAGCTGAGGTAAGCAACTACAGAAAAGGCCAGAGAAAATGGGACAGCTAGGGACAGAGATTACTAACTTATCTGACTACAAGTTCCAAGACTATAGATTAACCACCTACATCAGAAATGAGGATGAACTGACCCATATGCCATTACATACAGTATGACTACCTCATGGTTATTGGTCTTACATGGTGTCACTGAACTATATATTATGTCCTGTCATTGTACAAAGGTTGTCAGTATGTACTTTAAGATTCTTGAAGTTGTTTTTGTCTCTCTACACCAATGTCTCCAGGATAAACTTCTGTATCTACATCGTACTTGACAAGTGAAGTGCTTCTAATTCTGACAGTTCGATGTGAGCTCTCCTCCATGTGTGTGTGCTGATGTGTTGTAGGTGGATTCTCTGACGGAACGGGTGGAGGAGCTTAAACAGGACAAGAAGAGGCTGGTGGAGGAGTACGAGGCCAAACTCAGCAAGGTAGTTGAAAAAAGACATTTGACTTCCAAGTAAATCATTTCCCTCCCATCTTCGGACGTTTTGGAGGGCGAAATTGTTATATATTGTGCCAGTTGCAGGCCCACCTCTGTTTTCTCCAAAAAGGCAAGAAGGCTAAGCTTTAAAATGACTTCAATGCTCCTCGACCCCAACAACGGATGCATGTTTGTTCCTCTAGTCTTTCAAATAAAAGTAGTAGAGAACTGAGAAGCTTTGAATGGCTGTAATCAACTTCTTGTCCATTTTGCACCTGCCAGGTAGAACTCTTTGTCATGAAACAAAGTCACATTGGTAGGGAAATGCAGATCTGTGGAATCTGATCTGACTGTTGATTGCCAGTGACAGTTCAGCCCAAAGTCCAACTTTTTCCTCAGCTGACAAGCTTGTTGACTGTCCACACATCGTCTGAGTTTCCATGGTCACTCAGCTCTACTGGAAATTAATGGACTTGCGGTCACTTGTTGATTGTACAATTATTCAAAACAATGACATACCCTATCACAAACTTTCCCTGGATTGGCTATGAAGGTATTGATGGACGAAATGAATGAGTAACGCCCCCCCCTTACTTCACCAACTACCATCAAGGTCTCTTGAGACTCTTAACTCCCAACTGCTCCAATGAAGTCGCTCAGTGGCCAAGAGTAGAAGACGGAGAAGTGATTGTACTGGGCAACTCCAAGGCATAAAGATAATATACTGAGCTCGCTAAATTAAACGTCTGGGAAAATGCTGCCAAAACAAAGCCTTCATATATATATATACACACAACTGAAAAGTCACCAAATCCATCATTATTTGAATCGATTGAACACAGGGATAAAGCAGCACTGCAGGGTGTTGCTGGGAAAGGGCCAAGTGTGCTCAGCCAAGCTTCCTTGGATAAGTAACGGTTAAAAAAACAAAACAGAAAATTAGGTGTGTCGGCACTCGTTGAGAGTGAAGGCTGAGTTCTGCCACTTCCCGTGAGCAAGCAAACAGCAGAATGGCACAATAAAGTAAAATTGCAGCCATTAGTTTCAGCGGACAGTGAACGCTGTGAGCCGAGTCGCTCTGGGCTCAGAATTCCGTCGTGTCGGCTGTGTGTTTCGGTGACATTCCGCAGGTGAACCGCAATAGTTTCGCATCTCTTCCCCAGGCTCAGGCCTTCTACGAGCGCGAGCTGGAGGCCATGAAGCGGACCCAGCAGCTGACCGCCGACAACCTGCTGGCGTGGAAGCGCACCGAGGCCGAGCTGCGGCGGGAGTTCCAGACCCAGGAGGCGGCGCTCCAGAAGACCCTGGGCAAGCTGAGGGCGGAGCTGGCCAGGGTGACGGACGAGGCCCGGGAAAACCGCGAGAAGTCCCACAAGCTCCAGGCCTCGCTCACCGCAGCCGAAAGCAACATTAAGGTAAAAAGAGACTGTAGCCTGTATGGGGTGTTGGGGAAAGAGTGCTAAAATTTCCTGCTCTAGTAGAAATACTGGTAACACTTTACAATAAGGGTCACTAAGTTAAGGGTTAGTTAATGCTTAATAAGCATTAACTAACCCTTAATTAACAGTTAACTAATGTGTAATTTACTAATGGTGTTCATGTTAACTGGGGTATTAATTTATACATTATTTAATAGTTTACAAGGATGACTATTAAAAATGTATAAATTAATACCTTAGTTAACATGAACACCATAAGTAAATGATAACCAGACACATTAGTTAACTGTTAATTAAGTTAAGTAATTTTTTTAAGACATTTTAGTTAATGCTTATTAAGCATTAACTAACCCTTAATTAATGTACCCTTATTGTAAAGTGTTACCGAAATACTGTTACTTTGCTGAAATTTTATGCAAGTGGAAGTAAAATATATTGGTGTTAAAAGGTAGTTCATTTAAAATGTACTCAGAGTAAAAGTTAAAGAATATATAAAATAGTGTAAACTGAGTAAAGCATGAATCAACGATTAATTCAACATAATTATAATCGCCCAGTTTCTGATGCAATTCTTACGGACAGCCTACACATTTCTATATTCTGACACAATCTAATAGGTAGCAAAGTATAATACTTCACTCAAGACACTTTACCTTAAGTGCTAACCCATTAACTAATGTTAACATTTACATGTGCATTTACTAACTATGTATTAAACATGAATAGCAACATTAACTAAGATTAGTTAATGTTAAATGCACATAAACAACTGCATTAATTAATGTTGTAATACATGTTTGTTAATGTTAATGTATGTGTTTACTAACATGAATTAAGCATGGGTTAGGGTTATTTGCATTTACTAACATGAATTAAACATGAATAACAACATTGTTAAAACAAAAATGAGTTGCACAATAAACATTTGCAAT